>NC_090208.1:20605000-20827500 GCF_033026475.1 Channa argus
GGCAAATCCCTCAGGACCATCACGCAGCAAGATGTCACGAAAACCTACCGGAGGGTCGCCTATAAGTGAAGGAAGAAGAAAGATACAAAACAGGAGAAAGTTAATGTGAACAACAACACAGGACTCACAAAAGTGAAACAGTTTTGTACCAATACAGTATTAATTTAAAAACCCTTTAACGTTTTCCCTATTTCTACATAAATATGATATATTTCCACAGAGACCCTAAGTGAATTTAAAGTTAATCTAAAGCATATAAACCAGGACATTCATTTATTTACTGTGGGAAATCATCTCATCTAGAATATTTGTTTGCCAAAATATGTGAACCTCAAGAATTATACATTCAATCGAAGGGGAATTAGTAATTAGTTAATATATTTGCTTAAAATGGATTGATATTAGCATAGGAAAAAAAACTGTAAATACAAACTGTGGACCTGAAATTGCATGTATGACTTAAGAGTACTGTGTTTAGCCAATTTTAAGCAGTGTATTAACTTTGGATGCTGCTTATATGTCTGGCAAGATAAAAAGATTAACACCAAGAAAAACGAGGTGAGCATGTAAACCTATGGTATTTATACAGGCGTCTATCTAAAGTTATTGAGCGGTTTTCATAACTTCTGCTAAGGAGGTGGACACCATTTAGTTCCATTTCAATCGGCCGAGACAGACAAAGTATCAAAGAATACAGAAATATAAGCTCAGCAGTCAGCTTAAAAGACACACCACCCACCAACTTGAAATGGATTGCTGCTGCTTGACAGTGACTCATGGTTTGCTATAAAAAGTAAGAAGCTACTGTTTAATGAAACAAGAGATCCAAGAGGTCCATGTGACTGAGGCTGATATAGTTGCCAGCAGAAGGTGAACTGGTTCCAGGATGGATACTATACAACTCTCCACATATCTTTTAATCTCTCAGCCATACCAAGAAATAAATAAATCTGTGAACCACTATCAATCAGAGAGCTGTACAGTTGCTGTTAACCTGAATTTGGCATATATTTATATTGTTTATGCAAAAGTGTGAAGACGGATTGGTTTACAATAAAATAACATTTCTACAGTTTTAAACTATGTTCATTGGCATATAGATGTTTATATATTTTCGTATTATGTATGACATAACTATTCCAAAACTATGGCTATATATCTAGCAGACATGAAGTCCGAGGCTAGAGGGACATGAATTCTACCAGGTTTATTGGCAATGCATCCAATAGCTGTTGAAGGATTTCAAGCTCAAGGATAAATATAAACTAAAAGGTAAAACACAAGGTGCTGCTTCCACTCCTTGAGGAAGCCAGGATTAGAACTGTTGGACACCGTTTCTGGTTAACCTAGAAATCTATAATGTCGTAGACCACGGCAAAATGCACTGCTAAAAGTGTCCACATGTAGGAATAAAAACCACTGTCGAATTGCCCAAAAAAAATTACTGGCACTACCACCTCAAAACACACACGTTAAATGTTGCAAAGACCAGGCTTTGTGAGCAGTGCTTTAACTGTCTTTCCTATCCTCAGCCTTATTTTTGCAATTAAACACTAGCATGACCAGAGGCACTAAAATATTGGAATCAGAACTGGTTTCTATTTTTGGTGCAGTGAGTACACTCATCAATCAATTAGACTAGTTAATGAGGTACTATCTGTCTGCTTAGTTGTCCTCTAACTCTACATCCCTCACATTCTCTTCTCCATCCTCCTTTTTCCACTGCATACCTGAAAATTTGCTTGACCTTTTATTTTTGCAGCCCATCCCTGAAAACAAATGATCTTTGCTATAATTGTCTCAGGCCAGCATGAGCCAAATGAACAAAGAGACACACACAGATGTAGATACATTTGTCCACACATGCAAACAGACACACCATGATCTTAGCACCAAACACAGACTAAATCACATCAAAGCAAATAGATACAGACACTTGAAACTTACTGAGATCTGAGAATACAGTGGAATGTGAAAAGCAACGAACACACACACACACACTATTTAAAAAAAAAAGATTTATACTCAAACCTCTAATTCCATGTTTCACTTACTGTCATAATACCTTGCTTTCTATGTTTTTACAACTCATATTGGTTATGCCATGTATACCTCAGCACAACATTAGAGGAAATGGGGCATATGTACCTGAACTTCAATTACTTAAATATTCCCTACACAAAAGTAATGTGGTTGCTGGGCTTCACAACTGACCTACTTGCCCTTATAAACATAACAATAAAAACCTACCCCCTTATTCCTTTGCATTGAAAACTCCTCACTCCCACTCCTCTAGCTGCTTTGCCCTCACTTGACTTTTCTGTCTCCCAGGCTGATGTCATTTCATATCTGTTCCCTTGACATTTTTCACCCGTCTGGTCCTCTCTTCACACTGCAGCTGTTTTATGATTACAGTGAGCTACAGTGTTTCTTTATTTGCAACTTGTGTGGGTGACAATCTCAGAGTAATAAGTTAGATTTTTCACTGTCCTGAGCTGACATCTGCCTCCCAATAGGATGGTTGAATGTCCCTTATCTTTGTGTTAAGACATCCTTTCAATTGCCAGATGCTGGTGGAGCTGCTAATTGGTGCTTTTATAAAGTCAGGAGTGTGGGAACAGTCAATGAATTAAGCTTGAACAGGTGAAAAGCAGGTAGAAGTGTCAGCATGACTTGCAGCACACATGTACAGCTTCTCTTTTGCAGGTGCAAACTCCAATTGGACCAATTATAAAAGTCACAAAGCATATTTTCTCATATTACAAGGTTAAAACAAGGTTTTACAATAAATTTGCATTAAATAATGTTTTCATTTTGAAGCATTTAAAATGCACCCTGCTGAAAATCTTTGACTGGCAGTACAAAATAATAAAAATCCCCTACCACTCGGATTTTGAAACCAACAACTGAAAGAAATGTTTTAGAGAAACAACAAAGAAAAGTGACTTTGCTGCATACACCTAGAAGATTCCATTGTATCTTAAGGTTTCAGAAAGCTAAATTTAAGACTCTTTATGGCTTCCTTTAAATCAACCTTAAAATGTGTTTTGGGCCTAAACAAAAAGTAAAGTAAAGCTGGCAGAGCGGCCTGTTCTGTTTGAAGATGGATAAAGAAAGAATCCAAAAGTAGAAACAGTAGAGAAAAAAAAAATATGTCTAGGTGTGCTTATTTTGAAAAAGTAATTTTAGCAACACACCAAGAAATTCTGCACAGATGTTGTATACTGTACTACCACCCACTGCTCTACTTTAATGCCAACAGTGATAACATAGTGCACAACTAGGAGGAGGAATGTAGTCATTTTATTAGTCACTCTTCCTAAAGCTAGCACTGAGACATCTGGTGATTAACCTTTAGAAGTCCTCCCTTAAATACATTCAGATAATAATTGGAACAAGGTGTACTTGTACACCATCGATGAACCACCTGCAATCAGCCTTCAGAGGGAATGTTTCAGACTACAAATCCTAATTAGAAAATAATGGCCTTTGAGTACTCAACAGGTTCGGACAGGACCCTTCCCCCCTGCATTTCAGGAGCCGTCGTCCCTCACTTTCTGGGGGTAGCACATGGTGATCCATCCATCAATCAATCCATTCATATTTTCATATCTCCCTGTCTGCCACTATGGCCACCTGACACTTTTCTCTACACATAAGGATTATGCACTGTGCAAACCCTCTCTGTTCTCCTTTTATAACCTTTTTTTTCCCTCCATGGCAATGTCCCTCCCTCCATCCCTACCTCCACAGTGTGTGAAAATACAGGCTTAATCCCTCCCTTCTCTCAATCCCTCCGTTGAAAGAAAGAAAGGATATAAGCACATTACAAATCTCATTACTAGGCTTTAGGTATGCCTCTGTGCATGCCTACGCTGCATAAAACTACCTCATCAGCTGTTTACAGTAGGTAAGAGGGGCAGGTACACAGAGGGCGTCTGTCTATAGAACACATCCACAGTTTGTGCAAACTGCATGTGGGTGATTTTCTAGTGTATTTGTGTATGTGTGTTTGCCATCATTTAACAAGTGAGGTGGGCAATGAGAGCTACGAAATTTGCATAAGTCGTGGCTAAGAACAGAGAAACATTCACTCACATGGAGACAGAGACATGCACAGCTCATTATTCTGTCCTATTCTATTACATTCTGTGCACAGTTTTAAGGTGTCAGATGTGATTAGTTATGCCTGATTATGATTCATATTCACATTATTCTGTTATAAATTCATGTTTACTGGCCACGCTGCGGTATGTGCTGAGGCAGAACAGGGTGCTGATAAACATGTCAGATTGACACAGCTGACTATTTCGTTGCTGTCAAAAGGGGTAGCTGCGTTCATTTATGCCAGTTTGCACCACTAATCAACAACTAAAAAAACAACAACAACAAAAAACAAAACAAAACAGGAAGCTAAGGGAAGTGCACGACTGCAAAAGGACCTAGAGACATGGCATGTAATCAAGTTAAATAAATAAATAATTTTCTATGTATTTTTATGCTTCTTTACATCTAGATAATAGTAAAACTGACCACATCTATCACTAATTGTTATTACTAAATAAATGTTTCATTAATATTCCAGCCTTAACTTAACCTTTAAAAATTCACCGAGGCATGAGTTTGTGTGGAGAAAAAAATAAATAAATAAATAGATACACGCACACACTTGCAGACAAAGACACACACAACTCAACTCCACAGACCATAAGTGGCTCCACCAAAGAGTCCAGCTTGGCCGCTGGCCTTTCCTGCGAGACTCCAGGGGTGCTGGCGCAGAGCAGGGTGAGAAGTGGAGAACTTCTCCACAAACAATGAGCTACAGTCTCTCACTGCTGCACTCACAGCTCAGCAGAGCACTCTGGGCAAAAACCCTTTTCCTCCCCGAGTGCTAAACTGAGCCATTTAAGAAGGCCTTCCTGCCTACAGCTATCAGACTTTTCGACAGTCCATTTGTCATTCTGTGGATGCTCTTATCCAAAGTGCCCTATAGAACCACAAGAGTTTACATTTTCAGTGTCTGTGCCCCTGGAGAAATGAATCTTCTAACCTTTGCAGTGGCAGTGCCTTGCTAAGTTATTTCAAATATAATAAATGCAATACAAATGCACTGAGATATGGTAACAGACTGCATCTTCTAGTGTTCTCTTTTTTTTTACTGTATTTATATAGTAAGTTATCAAATCCTGGTTTTATTGACGCCTCTAAATAAACTGCTTCTACTGTAACTTGCGACACGGTTAGCAGAATAATGTGAGATACAGTGTGAAGTGTGAAAGGCTGAACTGCTTTTAGGTGACATACCCATGGTGACAGAAGGAACAACAGGATCTATGGAGGAGGGTTTAGCTTTGACTGGGATGGGTGTGGTTGGTCCATTTACCATCACATGACCTGCACAGGAGTATAAAAATACAGTTATTCATTAAATTCAGATGCACTCAGTAACTTATGTAACCAACTGTGAAGGCAGGAAAAACAGTAGTTGTAGTTGGAACAGTGCGACAGTTTATTGATTGCACAGCATTGCGCTCTCTGCTTTGACCTAAGGCTTGTAGTCAGGCTTGTTGTTCTACACTGGTTTTACTAAATGAGGCTCAGTTTGAATTTTTGAAAAATAATATGCACACTTGTTCAGCACACTTTTTTACATAACACATTTTCTAGTAAAAAGGTTGGTATTCGACTAATCATATGCTATATTTTCATGTACTGAAGTTGCCGTTGTCAGCTCAAGTACTGCATGCAAAGTGTTACTAAAGGCAAAGAAACAAGTGATGGGATAACTGAACATAATGTTGAACGTGTGTTATTCAGAAACCATGCTGTAAATGTCACAGCTTGTGATTAGGAAATTAGTATAAAATTATTAATTCCTGGTTACTTTTGAGTGTGAGTGTGTGTGTGTGTGTGTGTGTGTGTGTGTGTGTGTGTGTGTGTGTGTGTGTGTGTGTGTGTGTGTGTGTGTGTGTGTGTGTGTGTGTGTGTGTATATACACATAATGTGTACTGACCCAAGTAGTGCAGTAGTTTCTGGGCTCGGTTCTGAGTGGGTTTGAGGTTGAAGAGTTCCTGATTCTCATCGATGAACTGAGTGTCCACGGTGGAGTGGAGGAACTGGTGGTTGGACAGAACATTCTGGAGGAATGGGATGTTGGTCTGGAGACAAACAGAGTAAAGGCCTTTTTCGTTATCTTTTTAAAGCATTTGACTGTTTCTGAAAAATCTATTGCTTAAACTAAAGCAAATATAAACTGAAAAAACAACACATTTTGTAAAGAGAAACTAGAGAGTCAACACAGCAATCGCTTTGCTCTTGTTGTATAAGAAAAAATTAATTACTTTAAAGAAAAGACCGCAGTTTGTTTGAAGAAAACATTTAAGAGCTAGGTGTTAGACATTTGTGAAAGTGCACACAAAGCACACCTACACACTGGTAAACACTAAATTGGTGGCATCACAGAAACCACATTAAAATAGCAGCAAGCTCAACACAGCGCAATCTCAGCTGCAGCAGACACACACAAACTCTGAGCAGAGGGAGAAAGTCAACTGTTAAAAGTAATTACATTCCGTTTCTATTTTGTTGTCATTTGTTTTCACTCAAAAGTATGATCATGCCAATTAAGCTCTCCAAATTAACAGAGAGGGAAAAAGATAAGAGAAGAGATGTAATTGTTGTAGTTAATTTCATTACTTGATTTGTTGTTTGACTTTATCCCACTCATGTAAGCCTATCTTAACGCGGGTAGTTCACTTTGAATTGTTGTAGAAGGCAGAAAAAGAGAAAAGGGGGAGTAAATGAGGAGAGACACTGACAGAGGGAGAAAGGGGGAGAGAGATTAGAAGGGTAGAAAGGGAATGTACGCTGGAAGGAAAGAGAAATGACGCTGTGTTAATATGTTCTTGAAGAAGATTCAGACGCATTTACGGTCCCCAAGGGAAAGTTGAGAGTGAAGAAATGTCAACTGTGTGAAAAGATTATTTCTCAAGTCAAATGTACTGAGTGTTAAGTGGCATTTTAAAGAAGAAAAGCCCTGCCTCTTATGACCCACCAACCAAGGATTGCCATAATTTACAAATACACACAACCAGACCTCAGAACTAAGGGCGAAACCCCACAATGCATAACACAAAATCCTTTTAAGTATATCTACACACAAACACAACCCACAGACAGAATTAAGAACCACACATTGGGCATTTAGTTGACAGTTAAACCCAGAGTGACTTTGAATAAATGGTTCAACACAATTACTTCAAATTCCCATAATTAGCAGCAGGTAGCTGGGCAAAAAACAAACCACTCAGACACAGCCAGATTATCAGAGAAAGACAGATTTAGTGGGAAGATCAATGTGATCAGGTGATTAAAGGACATGCTGCTCACCAAAATGATGTGTACAAAGCAGGGGCTGAAATATATTATACATATCAATATACGTGTCCGTTACCGGTGGAAAAGGGTAACTGAGAAACTTTGAGATTGTCTTTCCACACATTCACATTCCCACTGAGGGAAGAGCGGATTTAATTTTCAAAGGTACACATGCACACACAAAATGATACTCAGGATCCCTGCTCTACAAAGGAGAACTGGACTGGAGAGAAAAGGAGAGAGCCAATGATTCCCATGGATGTGCTACACTGCCAATCCTTGGGCTACAACACTGACTTCTGCTGATTTGTATAAAGGAAATAAGATTTCGAAACATGTGGGCATTATCCGCTGTTCCCTTAGTGATTACCATTACAACTGCATTAGAATATAAATTGCATACTTGCATACCTGAGAAAAATAAGCGGATAGATATTGTTATATGGGTATTGTTGTATGGATATTGTTTTATTGGACATTTTTATTGGATCATAATCAAGGACAGCCAAATGCAGACTGGCAATGCATGTTAGTGTAAATGAATGTGATTAAAAACCTTTGTTATTATTCCTACACCATAAACGCACTTGTAGGGTAAAGAATATGTCTCACATTTCATTAGGCAGTTTTTCTCGCTAAAGTTCACTAATGAACAGAAGTAATGTGAGAGAGATCAGATCTTTTGGAGGTGGCATCATATTTATCATTCAGCCATGAGTAGGATCCATCTTATCTCAACCCTTGGCAAGAAAGGTAATTAGAATATTTACAAAAATGTTTAACCTAATCCTTTAAAAAGGTACAGTATGCATCTTTTTCTTTTTTCCCCTAGAGATATTTTCAAAAATGGGTTATTGTGGAGAGAAAACTGATTAATGGAACTGCTCCAGTAGCAGTGCAGAGATATTAAGTTTTTGAGTTATCTGACCAAACAGAAAATTTCCAAATTTTCTGTTTGATTAAGTTTTGGAACATTCTCATATTTTCACAATGGTACCTATCTGATGTGCTGTGCAGTGTGGCAGAACAGATTGAAGCAGAGATTGAGGGCTGGTAACAAAACTGATGGTTTATATTTCAATGTACAACGCCACCTGAGTAAGAAGTATTTCCTTTGTATCCAGGAGGGAGATTCTACTGACAGCAAATATTTTCTGCACTACACCAGAAAGTACCAAAAATACAAGGTCAAAGGTTGAAAAGAAAAATGTGTACGTGAAAGAGTAAAATGTTATAATTTGTGTTTGTTTTCTGGAGGAGTTTTTTGACCTTGGACTATTTTGAGGTTTCAATAGCACAAGTTTGAAAATGTTCCTAATTTTCCTATGTTTGATGTCATCTTGATCTAAAATTTCTACGTGTAAACAAAACTTCATAAAAAATGGAAAATATGGAGAAGGACAGAGATGGAATGAGTGACAAATAACACAGACATTATTAATGAAAGACTCAAATAATCAGAGGGAAGATACAGGCAGCATTAATACACAGAGGTTTTCCTTTTCCTCTCTGCTGTACCAGATCAATGTGTTCATTATCAGGCTGCTGTGTAAGCCTGTGGCTACCATACGCGCGCACTCGCTCTCTGTGTTTCCGTAATGATGTGAAAAGTACCCCCCTCCCAACATACACACAGACACACTTTCTCCTCTCACTCCTCGGCATCTCTTCTTCTCTTTTTATTCTACTCTCAGTAATATCGTGCACACACACACACACACACGATAGAGGCCCTTCCCTGATTTGGATGCCCTGTAACAACTGCTTGGCTACAGCTCTCAGAGCTATGTGCACAGCATCCCAAACACACACATGCACGCACGGGTTCCTGACAGTAATGATTGTGGCTTCTGCTCCCAAATGATTTTCAGATTGCCAACACGAACATCCACAGGCCTTTGACTTCTTTATTACCTTTAGGGGTAAAGTAAACATGTCCGGAGTTTGGTTTCACACTTGTAACTCTGGGAGATTGTCTGCTCAACTAGGGCAGATATTTCAAGAAATATTTGACAACTTTGAAGTAGCAAAGACATGAAAATTCCCCCCATGTTAGGAGCTGCTCTGAAGGTTGACACTTCTATCGTAGTAGACTATGCTTTTTTATTTTGGGAGAATTTTTCTAATGTAAAACAAAAACACTGGTGAGTGCATTTGACTGCAAACATATTGTAATCTGAAGGAGGGATCCATATGAAACAGTTTGTCCAGTTTTATTGAATAACACTACTGCACCTTTATCACTTTTCCTTTTGCTTGGACAAAGCTGATTTAAAACCCTGCTGTGTTTCATATGCAAGCCTGAAGTCAGCTCCCTTCACTGCAACTAATCTGGAGTACACCACTTTGTTGTGCAATCCACTTTACTCATGCCACTCTCAATGTGAGGACAAGGTGGACAAGGAAAACAGGGAGAACACCACCAGTTTGTTGAATTAATTTATTTTGTGCCCGTTTCACACCAGAAGGCAGCTGTGGTTTAGTTGGTAAAGCAGTTGTCTACAGAATCAGTGGTTTGCCTCCTGGTTCTTACTGGCTATACATTAAATAGTTCTTGGACAATACACCCTTAAAACACTCCCCTGTAAATAAAGCTGGTCTATTCATAGCACAGTTAAATGGTCTACAGCCCTCTCATGAAAAACATCTGGACACACTGACATTTCCATTTCATTAGTGATGCCCACTTGTTTGTTACAGGCTTGCAAGGGGGCTAGAAATAATCCCATCTGAGACTAGGTAAGAGGCAGGGTAAAACATCAGGAAATAAAGCATACATGCAACATCTAGTGTAGAGACAACTCAAATTGGATGCGTTTACAAGGACTTAAGTAACTAGATTAAAGTAGACTCTCTCTGTAAAGCTGATTTTTTAACTGTCATGTAAATGGAAAAGCTGGTTTATGAAATCAGGGTTAGGATTAGGGAAACCTGCTTTCCCCAGAGTTCTGTAAGAGAATGCAGATTTCTTTGCCATGTATAGACATAACCAAGTTTCTAATCTGTTCTTTCCAACTAAGCATGTGCATGACAAAAGGCTGCAGACAGGAATACGCTGCCGAGTGAAAGAATGAATGAACAAAAGGAGAGATTATTAATGGGGCGCCTCTTTCTTTTAAAACAAAGTCTGCCTAAGGTCATGCAAATATGTATATGCAGATTTCTATTAACAAGCTTAAGTGCACGAAAAAGTTATTGCATGATTACCTGAGAAAGCAGATTCCTCAGAGTTCCCCAATTACCTAAGTGCTTGTGAACGCAGTCATTCACACCTACAGGCCACCCCCATTAACCTAATCTGCATCTCTTTGGACTGTGGAAACCTCTCTGAAAGACCTCAGCCTTCAGCACTGATCCCCCTTCTGTCTCAATATATCATGCTGCTTAGCATTTTCTAGTGATCACCACTTGCAAATACTTTATGTTTGCCGGTTTATATAGCCTAAAGCAAGAGACACTGTTCTGCAAGTTTTATTTTATGAGGCTACTGTAGAGGTGCTTTAAGCACAACTAGATACAAAAGTCAAAGAGAGAACAGGTGCAGATTGAGTTTGAATTTTGGATTTCGAATCATGCAAGCATTACACTCACAATGATCTCTGTCTTACCCCAACACAAACACTCTGTCACACACAGCCTCTATGCTCCCTCAGTGATTAGGAGTTGAATAGGGGAGCTGTCAGGTCATTCATCTTTTCCTTTCCTTTTCTCCTCTGTCTTCCCTATCCCCATCCGTCACGCCTTAACCGCTGGCCCGGACACATAAACAAGATCAACGCACACACAAAGCCTGAGGAGCCTATGTACACACACTCGCATAGACATGTAGGGGATGTCTCACACTCATATTGGCTACAAATTTACTCAAGCAGACAAGTCATGCCAAAAATAAACACACACACCTCTGCCTTTTAAAGAAACCCAAAGGCAGAACCCTAGCAAATGTATACAAACTCAGGCAAACATTTATGAAGCAAGACTCCCAGGAACCCAGGGCTTAGGATATAACACACAACACACATTGCCCAACATGCACACAATGAAACACGTATAGAACAACACCACAAAGTGCTGCTGTGATGCTTTGGTCTCGGTTAGCTGCTAATGACTTTCCTGCAGTCCACTGATTGGTTTGTGTGTGTGTTTACACTCTTGTCTTTGCATCTTTATCTTTAAGTGACTGCAATGTAATATGTCAAGGCAACAGCACTGATCATCACACTCTGTTCTGATGTGTCAAACAACTGTGATCGCATTTCTTCCTCCATTTCTTTTTTAAATTCAATTTCACGGCTTAATTCCTAATTCCTTGCACACCATCTTTGTCCTCTAATTCAAACCCCTTGTCCTCTTGCTCAAAGTAACCACCGACTGCTCACTGTGCCAGCCACTGAATATTACCATTGGCCTTTGTAGCCATAAAATATAAATCAGAAAATGTTTTTAGTGCCAAGGAACAGCTACAATGGTTTCAACACTCTGAATAGTCTCTCTCTCTCACACACACTCACACTCACACTCACACTCACACTCACACTCACACTCACACTCACACTCACACTCACACTCACACTCACACTCACACTCACACTCACACTCACACTCACACTCACACTCACACTCACGGCGTGTAGGGCTCACTATAAAGATAAGAGATTTCTGAATGAACATATTATGGCTATGCCTAAAAATTAATCTAGAGTCAGTGCTTGGATGGGACTTTTTTCTTAAATGAAATTTAAAAAAAAAAAATAATAATAAATCGGATTGGTGATCTTTCCAGTAATAACTTCTGCCACTGCTGTTTCTATCTTCATCAATAGAATGGTGGCTAGAAATATTTCTTTTATAAAGAAGTTCATGTGATATGATTAAGTCTGCAAAAGATGGATAAATAAGTAGAACGGCTAAGGCTACTTTGTTAAGTATCAGCATGCATCTGTGTACCTGGGGTTTGAAACAAAGAACATGTAATCCAGCTTTGATCCCTTATTGATTTCTGATATACTTAATAAAGATATGCAAAGGAACAGGAGGAGAGAAAAGAGGTAATCTTTTTTGAGCTATATCGTACAGAGACTGTGCTGAGCTGTTTCCAATGCTGCAATAGGGGAATGCTCTTATTGTGGTAGCTATGTTTCAAGTTGCCTTCCTGTGAGCTGGCACTGGCCATGGTGCTGAACTTGACATCAAAGACAGGACATTACTGGGGCTACATACAAGAGCTAGCAAACTGTTGGCTACTGTTGACAAGTTATGTGTGGGATGATTACAGTGTTCAGTAGGAGGAAAAAAGGATTCAAAACATCAACAGTAATTAATCTATCTGTAGGTTTACCAATCTGACTTTAAGCTATTACGCAGCATACAATTATTATAAAACCAAAAGGTGATTTGTCAGTTTCCCTCCTTACAGGAGGCTACAAGGAAAATGCTTCATAGCTGTAAATGTTTTTTTGTTTGTTTGTTTTTCTTTATTAATGGGACTGACAGTTTTTCTCAAGTGCTCTGAACTAGAAAGGCTCACATGTCAATGCCAGCTGATTTACAGTGGTTGCTAAAGTTCACACTGTCCTCCAGGGAAAATAAGAACTCACAAGCTGAACTCAGAAATGAGATAATGAGACACAATAAAGAGGAAACACACAAAAAAGGGTAAATTTCTGCATAACAGACACATGATTACTAAATGTATGGTCTACATTTTGATAACCAGCAATAACCGGCGAGATAAGTTTATTTTACTACCTACAGATACATTTACGTGTTTTCTGTGACTCAGACTCATCTTGTCTCAAAAAAAATGGGTTGCTGAACTAGCTAAAAAAGACCTTCTCAGACTCTTTCAGGGACCCTGAGACACAAGCTTATTAAAAGAGATTGCTACTTAGTGGTATTCTGGGAATCCTTAAGCAGTAGGCCTGTGACGCATTAAATGACTCGTGGTGTACTCAAAACTCACAGTGTGTCTCGTCAGACTATGTTAGCAGGTGCTTGGTCTTCAGTGGTAATTATATTTGAACTTCATCATCTTCCTCTTAGTAACTTGGAAAACGGGAAAAGTATTTCATTGCCTTTCAACACGTGAACTCAAAATCACGTGACTTGATCTTTAAAACTATTTTTTTTTTTTTAAATGATGCAGCAATATCCTCCATTGTTGGGGTATTATATGTGAAAACAAACATCTCACCTCAAAAATACAAACCACTGAACCATAGATCCTTTGAGAGTTTTGAAACAGCACAAGACAGCAGGGAATCCTTCAACATTTTAGAGCCTGGGGAACACATTAGGAATGCATAGTTTTTCACAGGGATCCCAGCTCAATAAACCCTATTACTACTTCTATCACACAAACATCCCCCTAAAGCAGAACTGGAGTCTATCTGATCTAAAAGTATAGCATAAACTGATATTGTACTACCAGACAGTGTGGATGCTCTACTGGTGACATTGCTTCACATATGAAAAGACTAATCTCCGAACACTATAAATAGATACACATTGGGAGACTGGGTTGCTAAAGACAATAATGGTGCCCACTAACTTTAAAGGACAGCTCCTGTTACTTGTAATTATGCACAACAGAGCACCTACAACATCCAAAGTAAACAAGAAGGTTATGTTAGTAACACTTAAAGTAATTTGAATACAATACTCCTGAGAATTGTTGGGTATAAGACTGGTTTAATCACTTCTACACTTAATGAGAACCAAAAATCCAAATTATCTTTTAATAGGAAGAATGCCACACATCAGCCTCCAAACTCTTCATTGTACTTTACAGTCAGCAAATGCTTCAGGTAGTGGAGAGCTTATAATAGTTCAAGTAGTGTCTCGTTCCGTCTGCGGTTACTTGCTCACCTGTCAAACGTGAGATTTATTTTGTGGTTGATGTGTAGTTTAATATCTCCTCCACTACCACCAGCTCAGCAGAAGGTTTTACTAATGGGTTATGAATGTTAACTCGCCAACAGGAGTCACTGGAGTATTGATAATGAACAAACTCCCAGCATGCCTGTGTCGATTAAAGCTTTTGAAAATGTTTTTAGCTCAGGAATGAAACATGAACTTCGTAATCTTGCTGTGAGACCTCAGTGCGTGCAGACCCAGGGATGGATTATAGCTAAATGAAACTCACTACTGATAAATCACAAAAAAAATGCTTTCATTTCCTCTGAGAGTCATAATCATTTGTTTCAAAGCTTCATTTAAACTATTAATTTTACTTTCAAACGTAAAGCTACTGTAGTTCCTAATATAAAGACTAATGTTAGATATGATTAACCATCACCTTAAACCAAGATCCATGACAAGACACATAAACCTATTAATGTAATGAACATTTCTGCCCTAAGCCTAAACCTCTTTTATTTTACTGGAGGATTATAACACAGAAAATCATTTCTTATCAAATTATTCCTACCTGCTATGTCTCAAACAATGGCTATGCATCATTTTGGATCCCGAGTCATAGTTCAAAGAGATCCTGAGGCCGAGATATTGGATGTAAAAACTCTTTGGTTTCTAAGCATAAGGCCATTGTCATGTGGTTTAAATAGTCTGGGGAAGAATATAGAGAAATCAGTTGAGGTGGACCAAAAGTATATCAACCCTACAGGTGGAACCGCACTCGTTAAAAGAAACCTTGACCTGTAAGTTCTTAAGTTCTATTAAAAAAAACTGTAGTTGCATTCTGACCAACATGTGTAATTATCAAGTACCAACTACACACATAAAAACTATATAGTGTACCATTTCAAAGCCCTTGTGTCAGGTTCGGGCTAATTGAATATGTGCTCTACATGCCTTAAAAATAAATTGCCTGTCAGGAACAAATGTTTTCCTACAGTAAGGTGGATAGGGTCTTCTTAACACAAGATATACAAATATCTGACTGAACATCATGACTGTAATCTAAAAATAAGGTTAGAAATGTTTAGCAATAAATCGAGTACCATATTTGCCTGGTATGTTTTTACTATGCAGGTACAAAGCCATTGCAGCTTTCAACACAAAAACTTCATTAGGCACAATGTTAGGTTATAGGCAAAAACATGATTTGGTTAGGTTCAGGGAAATTTGGGTTAAAAAAGTAGCAATCGACAAAAATTACAATGTTGACCGTTTGTATGAAACAGGAAACTAACTGGGTTACAAAGACCCTATTTTTTTCAGCCTCCCTTACCACCTCCATAAGTTGACTGTCACTTTTAACTTATGTGACCAACACAACTGTTGTGAATAAAAATGACAACAACAGTGTAACAAGTCATGCTACTTTAATAGACTGTTCTGAAATAAACCGGACTCTGCTCGCATCTTTCCCCTTAGTTAGCTTTTTTTTAAAATTAAATTTAAGCAAGCATCCACAATAAATGTTGTAATTACTTCAGGGTTACTACATGTGAAAAAAGCAAATCCATGCGAAACAGGATTCACTGAATTATATGTTGTTTATTAGGGAACCAAGTAAAGTGTGTGTCAACTGTGAGTGTCTCACCCTCATCATGTTCACCATGGGTTTGGTATGAAACATCATTCAACCAGCCTCCATTTACTGCACCAGCAGGGTAATGGGCTAAGTCTCAATATCCTGTTCTGTCAAATAAATGCATCTCTATTAATGGGCTCTCTGTATCGATGACTACTGCGAAAAGGGGATTCATCTTTGTATTCACACTACTAAATAGTAAGGTAGGATAGCTAGGCTCCTTTTTAAAATGCTAACTAAAATAGAAATGTTGACAACCAACCAGACCATATTTAATCCTTCGCCTAACATCTATGGTTCTGGATGATACCTTTAATGCTAGTCCAACCGATGGGAGCCCAAAACACCAAATGACTAACATCTGCCTCTTATTTACAGAATGTACTATAACAGTCTAGATTTTCTCAGCACAGAACATCATGCATTATTTATTGGTATACTTTTATAGCCTCATCATGGTTGCCTGCAATTTTCTAGTAAGTATTTATAGGCTTTCACATTTGGTTTTTAATGCTCTTTGATTAGGGTTCCTGCTCCTCCTCCTACTACTGCTGCTGCTACTCCATGTGCGTGTGTTTGAAACTGTGTATACCTAAGCTCAAGTGCGCTGACCATAGTGCTGAAATGTCTGTCTGGGAGCAGACACTCAAAGTAACAGACCTTTATAACCCTTAACAGCTGGAAAAGCACATATGAAACCCTGTTACATTTACTTGTGCTAGTAAACCATGCCAATGACCCAGCATGAGAAACACTAGGGCTCTGGCAATAGCACACTTGCAAGTCAATGCAGCTTTTTAGCAATGTTACACCCGGATTCAACAAGTCATAGGTTCCTACTGGGAGAAACGTCCATTAGATACATTTACTTAACCATAATGTGATTAGAGCTAAATGAGGTTGAGCCAATATAAACATGCTCTTGTTTTGTTCTAATCTCATAGACAGAATAAGCTTTGTGCAATTTAAGCTGTGTTTTTAAAGGGCATTTCACTTATGTAAACACCTTAGTCCAACTATGACTTTCCATTGGAGTTTTAATAGCCTTTTTGCAACACATGGCACTCCAACTGCCTGGTGACAGATGCCAAAGATGTCAGCTGGTGAGAAACTCGAGTCTGCTCCTTCAGGTCTTGAGGACTCTAGGCTAAAAACAAACTTTGTGGGCTTTAAGTGGTGCAACTTTCATTTGGGAATCATCTATGTACATGCTGTACAATGTTAAAAAGAAAAAGTCAAGATAAATTGTGTGGCAATTGTCTAACAAACACCCACGAGGATGATCTACTGTATTTGTAACAAAAAATGGCTGATTAATGATAAATACCACTAGTTATGTATTCTGTATTAATAGCACTATCTTCTGCAATGCAAACGATTCAACATGTGAGACATCATAGAAGAATCATTGGACCAGTTCTATAGGCTCATTATTAGTTATAATCTGATCATTTCTTTCTGTAACGCACACAAACATCCTGCATTTCAAACAAAAACAAATGTCAAAAAAACTGCAGCTTATATCTAGTGAAACAAACTCATTTGCAATCTTTTCATTTGCACCTCCCGGCTTTGTACTGGATTTCAACACTTAACAGCCTTTTTCTAACACCTCATTGAGTTCCTGTACAGACCCATTTGTGTAGCCCCACACACTAAGCTCCCTTTTATCCATTTTCTTTTGTCATTTCAACTGTAACTTGCACCAGCACAAAATGCAACTCACTCTTAAAAACATTGGCTTATATATTTAATTTTCTTTTATCCCGCATCCCTCAAGTCATTTCTGCCCCGTGTCTGTACATCTCAGAGTATTTGTCAAGGTTTTACACCTAAAGCAGTACAGACAAATGAGGCCCGGCATGTTTTTCTCGTACTCCATTGATGACTGCCCATGGCTAGTATAAAGTCCTGGTAGCAGTAACTGGGAAATTATTTGAAGACACTATTACTGATGTCGGGGAAATAAATAAAAAGAACGACATGCAAAGGGTTCCAAGAGCAAAATTAGAAGATAGACTTGTGCGGCTGTGGTGTGCATGTGTCTAACTTTGTGTGTCTGTCCTTGTCTCTCATTACACCTAGATTGAGACAAATAGAGGGGGATCTGCCCTTCGATTTAAACCTCCACACCATTTACCCCTGACATCACAGTGCAGCCAGACAGTGAGTGTCTGTGTGTTTTCCATTTAGGTTTTTGTGGTGTGCGTCTAACTACAGGGTGTGCTGGCCATGTCCTGATTTGTGTAATACTATGGTGTGTTTATGTGTGCAATCATGCAATCATGTCAATCTGTGTATGGGAGTCTATCCTCAATAATGTGTGTGTGTGGATGCAAATTAACTCACTAAAATGTATGTTCAATGTGTGCCCATGTGGGAAAAGTGTGTGCGAGAGAGACAGAATGCAAGCATTTGACACGTTGGTGATTATGTGTGACATATTTGCGTGCAAGGATGCACAATAAGTCCATTTGTTTTTGTGTTGCTTATATGTACCCAATGTGTCTCACAAACTCGATGTGACTCATTTATACACATTCATAATTTGTCCACACTTGATGACAAACCAGCCAAATAAGCACATTACAAAAGGGTCGATTTGTTTATTTTTACAAGACAAAACTATTATTTAAAACATCTCCCCATGTTCTCTCTCTTCACATCCACACAAGTATATAATTACAATTGATAAAGTTCTGTCTTTTGATTTAAAGCTACAATATGCAACGGTTGGAAATCAAGTTAGCTGTAGCATGAGTTTTAGTCCACTCGCCTCATCACTGTGT
Organism: Channa argus; assembly: GCF_033026475.1. Taxonomy (NCBI): domain Eukaryota; kingdom Metazoa; phylum Chordata; class Actinopteri; order Anabantiformes; family Channidae; genus Channa; species Channa argus. Next base: position 20,623,664 of record NC_090208.1, read on the forward strand.
GAAAGCCTGTGGCATCTCAGATATGTGCAAGGAACCCTTTTGCATTGACATGGGATGCACAGGGTTTGACCATCTTTGATTGGCTGGAGGGGTGAGCTTCACCCAACAACCTTTAGAAGCAAATGTCTGCAGTACTGCTCATGTTCTGTCACAAACGAATTCCGCAGTACTTCTCATTAAGATAACTTGAAATAAGAAAATGAGATTATCTATATTAACATCTTTAAAAGGGGTACACTGTATTGTAGCTTTAAGATGCACATTTTTCATCTAATATCTGATATGCCCTAATGTGCATCCAGATGAATATTTCATATTATATATGAGGTGAGAAACCACAGTGACTTCACTAGTGAACGAAATTTAAAAAAAAAAAGTCTGATGGGGTTGTTCAGCCCTGGGTCAGTAGGCCGAGTCCCCTGCAACGGTTTTCACTTTGAGGGCTAATTTGGCCTGACCGAACCAGAGCAGGTCTGCCCTCCTTCTGATTAAGTGCAGAATTACTCAGAAGGAACTAAAGAAGATCTTGCCAATCTCCCCTGCTTAGTTCTCAGGCAAAGGGGGGAAAAAGTCTCTCCCCTGTGCAATCAACTGCAACGTGATTGAACTGTGCACGCTGCAATGTTCTCACTAAATGTTTGAACCTAACCTAACACATTTTTAGTTGCTTGTGATTTCTCTGAAAAGATAATATAATTCACAAGCCTCATATGTAAATCAGCAACTTTGTCAGTAATAGGATTTTCTCCCCACTGGTGAACTTGCTTCATCCATCAGCCAGCAGTAGGTCATGTTATTTCATTCAGCAAGGTCACTCTTACTGACAAAAGGACTGGATGTTTGATTAATTGTAAATCAACGAGCCATAAATCCAAGCTCTGTAAACTGCACAATACAATTAGCTGAAATTATGTACCAAATTAGTCCTTGGTGGACCTTGCTTTGAGGAAGGTTTGGATTGGTAGGGTAAAAATACACTGGCCCACAGCAGGTGGAAAAAAAAATGACAGTAAAGTGGGAGAAAGTAGGATGGCAGGTAAATGCTTGGAAAGGAGAATTGAAGAGGGAGGTGAGACAGATTGAGAAATATTTAGAAGATGGAGAAGTCAATGAAGAACAAAAATTGACTTCTCAGTGAAAAGTGAGATACATGAAAAAGCCAAATCATCCATAGCAAAACCAAATCTCTGTTGTACCCTCCTGTTCAACATCGTTAATTCCCCTCTTTTGGGTTTCTCATCTGCAGTGTCTGACTGACCATACAAATATATGACAAAAGTTGAATTTCAGAAAGGACTTAATTCCTACATCTAATATCTCTGAAGTTCTACATTCTGCCTGCACAGTCTTCCACCCACAGATGGTTTCTCTTAAATGGCTATTTCCAACAGCTATGGGCACAGAGGGGAAATCAAGTGCTCGACCACCGTTTGAAGTCGTATCAGCTACACTTGTTCCTATCACCATGCAATCACTCCATCCACTCCTTTCTATCTCTTGCTAACCCCTCTCTTCCTCACTTATCTCCCTTACGCCCCTAGAAATCTTTGGCCTCCTATCTCGTCTCTACCTCTCTTTCCTTACATATTGCCACTCGTGCTCGCTCCATAATCATTCTGCTTTGCTCCTAACCTCTCATCCTGGTCTGATCCAGAACTGCTCAAGGCACTAAAGCTTTCCCATGTCATACCAGGCGACCTTTGTCACCTCCTGTTCCTTCACTGAAGTAGTAAAAGCTACTGTTAAAAAAAAAGGCTTTTAGAATAACAGATCATCAATTAGTGTGCAGGAGAAACAAATATACTTTTAATTGTTAAAAGATTAAGCATTCAAGCAGTGAATATGCAGGATGTCCCCTACTCACTGCTAAGATGATGCATGCACAAACAGGTATAAAAGTACACACTTAGAGGCTGTGAGAATATTATTCAACACTGCGAGCCTCATTCCGTGAAGCTGCTTTTTAACTGTAATTTTGAGATGATGTACTTCATTTCTATTCTACACTAATGTACTTTAAATGCTTTATGCTAGATAGTAAGTGGATAACTGTCAATATTTTATGTAATTTTTCAAAGAAAATCTTATTCTAACAAGTACCCCAAACTGTAAATGTCACATTTATGTAAGTGAAGTAAAAGGAATAAATTTGCATACCATAAAATGCTCTGACAACGTATCTCTATGCAACAATGCAGTGCAGTACTTTCCATTACTGCCCTCCCTGACCATTATTCCTCCTCCCCTATTTAGTTCTCCCATTTTCTTTTATCCTCCCTCCAACTCTTTATCTCTTCTAATCTCCCCTTCCCATACACCATTCCAGCTTTCTTTCTCTCCCCTTACTCTCCTACATCCCTCGTCTTTCCAACCCCCACCATTTCTCCTACTCCTCATCTTCATGCCTCCCCTGTGCATGCATTCTCTCTCTCTCTCAGTCTGAGGCATGACGCCGCCGGAGACAGATCGCAGTTCTCTCCTCTGGTGCTCTTTGGAAATCAGACACTTTTGTGCAAGATATGGACAAAGAAAGCTAAGAACCAACACTATAAAGATGCAGGTAACAGATGAAGAGGAGAAGTGACTGAGTAGAGGCAGGACAAGTTTAAAGAAAAAGAAGAACTGGAAACAACCTCCCTGAAGCAGAGTGGACATTTCTAAAAATACAAGCTGGCTTACTCCCTGCATTCTGTTATTTTCTCTCTCTCCCTTCTTTTTTGCCATGTCCCCTTCTTGATTCAGTACCTGTTCTGTAGGATTAACATGACTTAAAATTCAATCAGCCTACAGCCTGACAGAAGAGCGAAAGAGGAGGCAGATAGAGCGCTGCAGCTGTCGAGACGAGTGAGGGGTTGACCAACGGGGGGGAGAGAGAGAGAGAGAGAGAGAGAGAGATAAAGAGAGAGAGCAGGATAGAGAGAGAGAGATAGGGAGATGGGTGTTTTTCCACGAAGCTGAGCGAGAGAGAGAGAGAGAGAGACGGAGACAGAGAGATGTGACGGCTATAGGAGTCGCGGTGGAATGATCCGGAAAATAAGGTTAGTCATTTCACATTTTTATCTAGCAGAGGGGAATAAAAGAGGGAATACAAATGTTAGATAGGGATGACAGAACAAGATGAAGGCTTTAAACTTAAAAAGGGATCAAAGGTGCAAAGTGAATACTGGAGGAGAAGATAGACAGATTAAGACCAAAAGAAATAAAAAAAAAACAAAACAAAAAAAACAAACACGGATATGTTAGGAAGAATCTGGCAAAGATGCTGCATATATGTAGCTGCAGCACTAATGTACAGATGAACACACTCACAAATAGGGTGTGAGTGCACAGCTTTAGACCAAGATAATGAGATTGTCTTCTTAAAGGTGGTGGCTTCTGGAGTTTAACTCATATGCAAGGGAATGGCAGTGATGTGGGGGGTAAACTGTTTAACATTTGCGGCACTGATCAGTAGCCGAGTTGTTTCATCGAGTTGCGTATCTGTGTGACTGAAGGAGAAAGCAAGAGAGACGCGGAGACTGTGTGTGCAGGAGAGTATCGCTGCACAAGTACTTAGTCGATGTGTGTGGTAGTAGCGACGGTGATAATGGTGGTGGTGGTGGTGCTGGTGTGGCAACATGTGCGAATGCGTGGCATGGCTGTGCGCGTGCATGTGGGCTCCCGAGTGCGTGTATGGGAACAACAACAAGCCATTGCAGCCTGCTGAGAGGTGTTAAGAGGGTCTAAGAACTATTGATTCTATATGACAGACAGGTGAGTGAGAAGGAGGGAGGCGGGAGACACAGAAGAGGGGGTAGAACTGACAGCAGAAGTTGTGGAAAGAGAAATGGGTGAAAGTGCCTCAAGGGAAGAGGGGTGGACCAAAAATAAAATGATAATGGACCAATGGTTTATGTGAGAAGGCATTAAGGGAACACAAGTACAGTGCACAATTCATTCTCTTCTCTCTCTCTCTGTGCAGGTTTTCTCTGTCTCTCCAGCTAATTGTCAAGTCTCCGTTTCAGCACCTTTCTCCAAGGTCATCAATGAATGACTAATTTGATGTAGGACAACAAAAAGACTGAGTGAAGAGAAGTACGGTGACACAACTGGAAATTACTTTGGGAAGTGAGCAGAGGGAGAGGGAAAATGACACAATGTGAGAAAACTTGCAGCAATAGGATAGAAAGCAAAAGAGAGAGATGAATAAATAAGAAGCAAGGAGACTGGGCTGCATGAGCAAGGGTGAGGAAAAAAAGGAGAGTTGGAGCAAGAGAAGAGGCGAAGGAGAAGGGAGGTGATGATCGCTGACTCCAGGATTCTCCCATAACTGAAACTGCACGAGATATGAGAGAAGTTGAATACCGTCATGTGGAAAGGCTATGAACAGGATTTCAAACAAAGTGGACTCCTGGATTTTTTGATCCGAGGTCTCCTTTTCGCAACATTGGGCTGGAACTGAGCAAGTAATTCTGGATTTTCCAGGTTTTCTTCATCTATAGAACCCTAAAAGGATATTGTAGACTTGGAATTTCTGCAACCCTCTGGTTTTATGACACTGATCTACATCCACCACCTTTTGATGTGTGAGGGGGCCTGTGTGCGTGGAGGGGAGTAGGACAGGTTTCAGCACGGACATCACAAACCCCAGCCCAAAACAAGGAGAAACACCTGGGGCGAGATCTGTGCTAAACATCCACATACACTCTCTCCCACACACATATACACACACCTTGATATCATGTGGAGTTGATTCGGATTATAAAGCTGCACAGACAAAAAAGGTAATGTCTATGCAGTTTCTGTTTGACACACACACACACCTGCCATATACTTACCACAAGAGGTAAATCCATATTTGCATGGTTAGGTCTCTTGTGCTGAATCATTGAGCACATCAATGCAGTAAACACCACCACTCAGTGGACTGGGAACTCAGTGTTCTCTCACACACACACACACACACACACACACACATAATGAACAGATGTGCATTCATAACAACAAAAACATAAGAGGCAAATGTCAGAGTACGCACAGAAAGGAAAACACACACACACGCATGCACGCTCAAATCTCCCACATGGCAGAGGATGTAGGTTTCTTTTCTTATCCTCTATTTTAATCCTTTTCTCTCTTTAACTCCACAATTTTTTGCTCTACATACCCCTATCATGCCGACAATCCTGCTTGCTCCACCTTTCTGTGTGTGTTTCGGTGTGAGTGTCAGCCAGATGTCCTGTATCAGATTACTCACTAGGTGCTTTGCAGCTTGGCTTTCATCATCTTGCCTTTATGTAATCTCACCTGGCAATGTCATGAGTGCGTCTGTGTGTACCATGGTAAGAGTGTGTGGATGTATGGCTGAGACTACGTGGGATACTGGCAGCTGTAGCCCATAACCTAACCTTCCTTTATCAGTTTTTTGTGTAACATAAGCTTTGTGCCAACACATTAAAAAAAACACACAGAGATTTGACACACTGACATAGGAGATCAGACTGAGTGGATATATGGGAGGATAAAATCTGATAAAAAAAAAAAGCACGGAAGACCATTAAAGATGAGAAGTTTAGGAGGAAGGGTTAGGAAGGAGGAAGAGTGAGGCAGGTTGATGTAAGGAAAAAAGGATAGATGGGTAAAATAAAGTAATTATTGGGGGCAAAGCGAGGTCAGACAAGAAGACTGCAAGTCAAAGGAGTGAGGAGCACTGATTGACTTCACTGAAGAGGAAGAAAGATAAATGGGGAAAAAAATTCAAGAAAACAGTAGAATTGATTGAAAAAGAAACCATGACATAACAGAAAAGAGGGGTGAAAAGGAACAGAGGATGAAATGGAAAAGAGACAAGTGATCTGATGAGCAAGTAATTGCATAGACCAAAATAAGACTGCATGACTGATGAAATGATAAATGAGATAAACAAATTTCATAAAGTCTAGAACAATTTGGCATGATAACGTTACAAAGCTGCACATTCCAGCTAGAATAAAAAAGAAAGTCATAATTAGAAATGACAGATGGCCATCATTATAGAGCTTTCAACTGTTTTCACCATTGGCTACAATTAGACCCACAAAAAGTCTGTTAAAGATCACTACCAACACTAATGAGCTATTAGGGATATAACTACAAGGGGAATGTGGTGTACGAGTCAGCTTTTTTCATATAATAGACATGTCAATTATAAGGCACAACCTGAGGGAAAGGTGGAATTCCACCTTACAGGAACAGTGATTACTCTGGAAACAAGAGATATTGCAAAAAAAATAATGAATTAATCACTTATAAAACTATTTTCAGAACAATAAGCTCTTTGAAAAACAGACAGGGCTCATTACTTGATGTGGTGATTGTTTACAGCAGTTTTGACTTGCTTTGAACAGAGCAGGCACTAATTCGGAGGAGATGATGACTGAAGCTTTTTAAAGTGTAACAAAGAGGCCGTTTTATATCCATTAACCAAAACCTAATTCTATAATTGGCTCTGCTCTCCTGCTAGTAAGTCATATGACTACAGAGCAGGTAAATGTCAACTGGTTCAAACAGTGAAAAAAAGACAAAACAAAAGAACATTTTCTCAATTATCTTGTTAATGCTCTGTGCGGCTTGTTGTCGTCAACAAGGATGTCTGTCATTCTGAGGCTACAGTAAGGGATGAACAGATGGGTTGCCACTGTTCAATGTAGGCGACTTGCCAAAAAGAACAGACTGGGAACTGAATGGAGTTAGAAAGGAAAAAATGGTAGACTCGTGAATGGACTGTATGAGCCAAATGAGTTCTCTATGTATTTGTTCTACTTTTTTTCTATAGTCACTGTGTCTTGAAAGATAAGGCAACTAATAAGCTTATCAAGAACATCAATGACATATCATAATTGCCTTTGACGCTTGCCTAACCAGTTGTCAAGGAAACAATGTTTTGTTTGGGCAGTTTTTGAGCAAACGCAGGTCGTAGTGGAACGTTGAGTTTGTAGGTACATGGTTTCTAACCGTATTCTGTGGAATTATTTGGCTATCAACTCAGCGGTTTCTGTGGAATTAAGTCTAAGTCTGCCTCTACATGGACTACATGGATTTATTGAAGAGCAGTATTTATAAATAAATAATTAAATAAATCAGGTGTAACAACTTGTGTCAACCATAACCATTTAGTTACCAGTGCACTCTGTGATTTTAAGATGTTGTAACATTATCCTAAAGCCTGATATCACTGAGAACCATTGTGGTGTCCAGGGCCAACTGCCACCCACCAGGGTAATAAAGCATGTGCTACAGTGAGTTTTCACAAAATATAATAGAATGTTAGTACCTAAAGCCACTGCTGAAGCAAACTAACTGGTTTTAAAAAGAAAAAAAAAAAGAATAAAAAGAAAATCAGCCTTTAAACTAAGTAAAACGTATCATCTGACCCATGAAGACTGAGTTAAGGGACTAAAAGGACTAAAAGCCCAGTTAACTAGCTTAATTATGATTGAACAATAGCTGTTTCAGGGAGGGTTGAGTGCAGTCAATTGAGGAATAAAATCTAAAACAAAAGAGCTCAGTTTTACTGATAGTGTTAAAAAACTGCAATTACGTTATTTCTAAGTGCAGTATCATTGAGGATTAATGATAATTACATGGACTCAGATAAGGGTCGACACAAAAAAAAGACATCAAGGATGAAAATAAGATGTAGGATGTCACACACCTTTCAGACTTAACCAGCTTTCAATCAAGGAGAAAAGAGAAAGATTTGAAACCCTGAAACAAGGAAGCGTGGCCGATGTCAGAGATGGAGCACTTGATGGATCGATGGATGGATGACAAATGTTGGAAGGAGACAAGCGAAAGGTCAGAATGTTATAGATGGGAGGGAGAATAAAAGGATGAGACATCAGGCTGCTGTCAATAGTCAAGAAACAGGTGGTAGATGATGGACAGAGAGGTACAGAGTGATACTGTGATGAAGCTGAATAATTACAAGACTGTTTAAGAAAGGGAGGAACCCTCAGAGGAGGAAGGAAGACTGAGTAATGAAGAATTAAAAGACAAGTGATGACACTTGAGAGGTATATGATAAGAAGCAGGGACAGGGGAATAGAAGAATATCAATGTCTGAAAAGAAAAACTAGAATAAGAAAGCACTGGCAGGCTGAGGGAGAGGAATGGTTGGACAGAAATTGAAGGAGCAGATGAATGAACGGAATAAAACTGATGTGATTACATTTTAGAAGAATGAGTAATTAGATTGTTAGCCCAATGTACAGTAGTACCAAGGAGTGATGGGAATTAGGGGATGATGGGACACAGAGGAAGCGGTAAAATATGTGGAAAACAATGAAAGGATAAAAATAAATTATTAATAAATAATAATATTTTTTTTTAAAAGAGAGAAGAGAGGCTGCCCAGTCAGAGGTGGAAGCAACATTAAAAGTGTAGTACAGAAGTAAGGTGAGATAGCGGGATGAGTGGATGAGTAATTAAACTGTTGACAGACTGCTTAGGCACAGTGGGCGCCTGATGAGCAGAACAAACTGTAACCACAGCAACCGCTGGGGACAGACGGAGAGGGCGTTTTGGGGAGAGAAATGTTGGAGGAAAAATTGAGAGGAGCCACTTGTAAAATGAGGGATGAAGGGAGGGATGAGCAAGGGTAAGAAAAGAAGGCTGAGAAGAAAGAGATGAAGGTCAATGTAAATGCAGGTTTAAGTAATACCTAGAACTGATAATGACTAAGGATCTATGAGCCCCTGCAAGGATTAGGGCGTTCGCCACATATCTGTGAAAGATTATCCCCCTCTCTTGGTACTACTGATTTGAATCTATGAAATTATATTGGAACATTAAGTTTTGGGAATATGATTCAGCTATTCAGGCTGAGAATTGCTAACTAAATTTCACAAAGTACTTTTTAAACTTGCTAATCCTGCTTTGTGAAAAACCCCTGTGGAGATTGAGAGGAAAAAGGCAGCCTGGATTTACACACAAACACACCCAACTTTGATGTGTTCAATCCTATCAGAAAAAGTTCTCACCGACAGCCACAAGTCCAGGCAAAGTGAGACGTCCAACCTGTATTTGAACCATGCAGAGAACCAGATAGATGGCTTTTAACACAAGCAAGTTGCAACTATACTGATTAATGTCATTATGTACTGATCAGGTGGATTGTTTTTTTCTTTACAATCCATTTAAATTTAAGCCAAATTGCCAGAATATATTGAAAATGTCCAGAAATCAAGAGGTTGTTTAAATTCCTAACAAAATATAATTTGCAAATCATTTAAGAAGGTAAAAACCAAGATGAGATGAATCAAGCTAGGAAGTGATAGAGGTTTGGGGAACGACATGCTATCTAAAGTGTTTTAGTACCATATGTTACCCTATATGTAAATATTTACCCATATTTACAGATATGGCCTTGCACAGTAGTAACACCTCTCTGAAAACTACATATATTCAACCCATCACCACTACCCTGCAAACTCACAGGTGTTTGTCAACTATCCTCAACACAAGCAGTAGTTTGTAGATGCTCAAGTGAATCATGGTGCAGAAAATAGCGTGGGTGATGGCTGTCAGAAGTAAACCGAGTGCTACTTAGTCTGCAACACACACAGTCTAAGTCTGACAGAAGCACAGAGCGTTCCTGCCTGTATTAGCACTGCTAAGCGTTAGAATATGAGACACCACAATCAACAAACTCAAGGGGAACCAGTTTCCCTGCAGACTCATTGCAGTGCAATGTTGTATTGCCATTATTAGTGTCTCACATTAGCTCTTTGTGGCGAGTTACATAGTAGTGTGTGATTCATTATGGTCAGAAGTAGCCTCTGTGATCAAACATGTCTTGTAACGGGCCTCATTCAAGTAGTTTTTGATCTTTCATTTCCCACACAAGTCTGTTTGAATGAACTGTTACACCTAGCCTGCCTGTCTATCCCCATTTTGTAAGTCCCTGCTTCAGAAGAGATGCAATAAAAGGTATAAGGACAGAAAATACAATGAAAAAGGTTACGGGATGACACAAAAAAGGTCTACATGAGTGAAGCCAGAGTAGTTTGTGTAAGAGTGTGTGCTTGTGTGTGTAGCATTAATCAATACATCCATCACTATAATTCAGAGGCTTGGTTGGCATCTCATTGACCTACTGTGCTGATTGGGGGATTTTTCTCTTACTCAAGGATTCCCGTTAAAGCTTTGAACCATGCTGAATCATCACATACTTGATACAAATACATAAATGCACACACACTTATCGTCAAGCTGCATCCTGTTGTATCAGCCAATCAGGGCCTATGTATTTGGCACCACAGGGTTTCTGATTGGGCGGAAGTTGTTGACAGCTCACAAGTGGCGTGTTTGTGTGGTGTTTGTCGATCTGCGTTTATGATTGATTTGCAATTTTTGTTGATTAGCCCCAGCTATGTAAACACACACAATTGCACCCAAGCTTCGACAACACACTGGCATTGGGGATGGGGGTTGTGCAAAGGCTGATGTGGAAGTGTGAAAAGGGACAAGATTAAATTGAGGGGGAACAAATAGATGCAGGAGTGAGAGGGGACAGGAGTGAGAAACATGAAAAGAGGAACAAATTAGTTGTACATGGGGACAATAAGGTTGAACTAGAAAGATACGCAGAAGAACATGAAGGAGCCACACAGAGGAGATGAAAGGAGGAGGAGATTGACGGAAATTTGCAAGCGCATTATGTTCAGGGTGAGTGGCAGGTCAGTTATTTTGCAACACTTGTGACAGTGTTTGTCATGCAAAGGCAAATTTGTGCTTGTAAGCAGAACTAAATTAAAGTGTCTGCAAATGTGTGAGTGTGAAAGTGGGTTTGTGTATTTTTCAAGAGCACCAGGATTAGAAACTGAAGTAGTTTAGGTTGAAGACTTTCTCTCTGTGACCCATCACTGACTGCAAGCACCAGCACATAAAATTACCCCTTGACAAACATTTCTCAGATATCCTAAAGCACCAAAGTGCATAAAAACGTCTAGTGACTAGACTCAAATATATTGCTTCATACTGCTTGGAATAGGGCTTACACAGCAGGATATGGTGTTATCACATTTCATGGGACAGAAATTTAATTACAACATTTAGGCTGCAATACTTTTCCAAACAGACACAGTTTGAAACATGCTGATAAAGCAGCAAACCTACAGGTGTGACTCATAAATGAGAGTCTGACTGAAGTCCCTTAAGGCATGGAAAAATGTCAACATTAACTATTTTAACAAAGTTAGCTAAAAGCTCGAAGGATAACTTCACTAATTTTCAACAATCCCCACACAAATGCTAAAACCAACAATGAAGTGGCTCTACATTCAGTGTCTGTCAGTCCTCGACCTGAACAAGCTTCTTTTGCTTGTGCAGACTTCCATTGTTGTCCAAAAATATTAAAAGCAGCCCCCTCTTCAAAAAAAACAAACACACACACTGCAGTACCAAGTTGTATTATATGAGACAATGCATTGAAGGCATTGCATACTGTGGGTCTCTGCTGCTTTGATTTTAACAGAGTTGGGAACTGCTCACTGACCAAGCTTTCCTTTTTATGCCTCTCAAACTCACCACTTTCCTTCTACAAATAACTGATAAACAATGTGTAAAACTAAGATACAATGTTAAAACGCTGTCACACTGTCATCATGCATTTGTGCTAAGATTTTTAAAAGGAAAGTTTGTGTGTATAAAGCAGATGCCAAATCTTTTTACCCCTTGCATTCAACACAATATGGAAATTGCTTCAAGATGAGCAAATGACAAAAACAAAGACTGCCAACTAATAATTATAGGCTGTTATTGGCCCTCAACTTAAACCATGCTTCCATGCAATCTAATCAGATGCCACTGTGCTACTGCCATCCGGAGTAAGGCAGCATCAAAACAGAACAGTATTGAGCTGCCTCTCTGGCACCAATATGACAGCTATCCACCAGTGAAAAATGATTCCTCGCCAAGTAAAACAGCATTGTAGTATAGCAGTGCAACAGACCTGCCAGGGCTGTTTTCAGCATTTCAGCTTTTTATTTCTTATTTGCTCTGCTGTTCCCATCATTTTCGCTGCTCCACTTATCCATCTGTAAGACTGTTAGAGATGAATAGAATGAAACTGCCACAGTTTACAAAATGACTTTCAAAACAGTTAATGCTGAGATCCTACTTTGCAGTCAAACTGACACTGAAGCATTACAAGAAAACAAAAAAAAAAAACTTTCCCAGTGAAGTGAAACAACACACAGCACATAACACAAACCCTTGGTGGTATACTTCTTTATACCAATGACCTTCACGCTAATTTGACTGAATACAACTTTAATATTCAAACGAAAGCTTCGTAACAGATCATGACCACTCCCTGACATGAACTTTGCCAATGAAGTGCCCAGAAAACACTGTCAGCCCCATAGTTTGCCAATTCAATTTACCTCCCAGAAAATTTAATCCCCAAGCTGTGCAGTCTGGCTTTCCAAAGGGAGGAAACAAAATTACAAAGCCTCAGAAAGGAGTGGAGGACTGGCTGCCAAAGACATAACACTGCTACAAAAAAAAAAACAAAGAAAAAAACAAGACTTTGAAAACAGTTTGGTCATTGGATCGGCACACTTCTAAAAAATTATTTTCTTAAAAGTTACACAGGGTCTTAGGCCTTGTCATGAAAATTTCATACTATAAGTTTTTTTTATAACATGTTCATTGTTCTCATAAATATAACAGTAAGGGAAACCAATCAAAGAGGTAAAGGTCTACTGTTAAGATAATTATGGTTCATTCCAAAGATGGCATAATTACTATGAATGTGACTATTTTGGCTACATGGGTCATGCATGCTTAGTACTTGTAGATTTCAGTAAAAGAATGACGGAGCTGGGGCAACTAGCAATAACCTCTAGCATTCCAAATGTGCAAGACTTACAATAATCATTGCAAATGCTTGCTTCTGAGAAAGGGCAGGTAAATAAAGTCTATGCCTGCATGAAATAGGGATCTACATATGGGGAAACTAAACACTATGGTTATCAGTGTACGCTGATGTGTTCACATGAGGCTGATGTCCATTGTTACGGTCAAGATAGTCAAGATAAAATTTTGTTCATTTAAAAGCTGTGAAACGCTCACACTGGTTTCTTAAATACATAAACTGGTGTATGAAGTCTTAATTTGAATCTCTTATACCAAGATGGCAAATACAAAATTAGCAATATGACAGGTTGAAACAAAGCAAAATTATCTGTACCTATGTTTTAGTGCTTGAGATCTTGTCCAGGTCTTAAAGATTCATTAATTGGTGAACAAGACCAGTGATTAAATTTTGCCACACCATTTTCAGAATATCAGGTACTTCAGTCTAGTGTTTGTGTAGAACCACTAGAGAAGATAAAAAAAAACACAGAACAGGTACCATTAGTTTCCCAACTTTCTGACTTTTCAAACTTTTCCTTTAATGAGCTTTATTAAAAACTAGTATTGCTTATCTATATGAGGTACTGTAGATGTGAATTGTGGCAATCTTTAAAAAGCCCAACTTCAAAGCCTCCACCAATATTCTAATGTTTATACTCCAGACAGCAGAGTGGCTTGGTTTCTTTGGAGTGTTGCCATATTTAAAGATTATAGACACTTTTAAGGACTCCTTACTTAGAATAAGGTGCTGTAGCTGAAAGCACTCCACTGACTCCACTCTAATGATACACGCTTGTCTCCAAAAGTCAATATTCTGGACATAAGGGCAAAATGTTCGATGCTCAGACTGCTGAAGAAAATCACAAAAGCTGAATTTTTTATACTTTCCATGCAAGAGCAGTAAAATGTGGAAATGTGAAAACAAATTCTTTATATAAGCCTTTTAATTCCTAAACCAATGCAGAGGTGGAAGTTATCCAGAGGTGTAATAATCAACTGAAACAAAAACATTTTTAAAATCTGACTGTGCAATGTTCCAGGAATAGAAACAATTATCAAAATCTTCCAACTAGGATGGATTCCAACAGGATTTAGTCAGAGAGGGTCATGCATACAGACACATATACACATTCAGATACACAAGCACTTGCTCTCTACACACGGATTGTTTTTCTCTCGCAGCACTGAGGTTTGGGAGGAATTAGCAAATCTGAGTATTTCAGAAGAACTGCATTACTGTAGAGCCCGCTGTGCGGAGACAGTAGTCTTTATTTTATTCTTTAATTTAAATACATTTCAGTTCTTCTCTCTGATTTCCCATTCTCTTCTTTCACTACAAACACCACAGCAGCCGCCCCCCTCATCCTTAAATGGCACCTACCTTTACACACGAACACAGACATATGACTGGGCAGGCTAAAAAAGAACACCACAAAGCGCTTAATGTCTCACATTTTCAGATTTGTTTACTTTGTGAGAGGCAGGCATTTGATAAAGACCATGCTTACATGCTACTACTATCACACTTCATTAAAAGCTGAAAACTTTTGACAGAAACCCAAAACCAACATATGGACATAAGATGGAATGCTTTTTTTTCCCCCTCACACACCATTTACAACCTTGTGCTTCCTGGACAATATTCATCAGCATCAAAAAATTATACTCACTTTGAGTTATTTTTTTAAACCAAGTTGCTACAAGCAAAAATAACAAAAATGCATAAAAAAATGCAAAATACATTGGCAATTGAACATTGTTGTTTAGATTATCTGATTATTTTTAATAAAAGCTTTTTTTTGTAAAGAAATATGCTACACAATTTATCTTAATGTACAGAGTTGCTGTGGAAGCAGGGAAGCTGGGTTGAGGGTGGCAGAGTGGAGCGGAGCACAGATACCAGCACTAGCTTGAGTTGGAAATATTGCAGGTGTAACTAACTTAATATCTGACCCATGATCTAGGGTAAATGTCCTAATTAAAACTTTGAGACTATGGTGAGGGCTAAATTATGGCAATATATCTGTCAGTGTTTTGACCAGTAACCGCTTTTTCTTCCATGTGCTCTTTAGCTGATAACCTTTTACGTTCATCCTTGAAACCACGGCTGCTGTCTCAGTCCAACATCACGACAGTGATAGCCTTACAAACTCATTTTTAACACAGCTCTCCCTTTCCCTAATCAAATCCACCCATCCCTCCCTCATCCTTCTCTCTGACAGTGATGAATGGCAGCCTTCACCCATTTATCGCCTTTACATATTTCTCTGCCCATCTGCTTAACGACACACATTCATACACGCTGATTTTTCATCCCTCTCTCTTTCCACCTTCTTCAAACTCTTGTTCTTTTCTTCCTTTGATTTCTACTCATCCTCACCTTCTCACACTGGGATCCTATTTTCTTCCAGTCCTACACCCTTCCCTTCTCCATCTTGTGCACCCTTCTCCCATTTTATTCTCTCTCCCCCTCAATGAATTTCATGCAGTTAGCTTCTCCTTGCACCACACGTCACACGTTTTTGTTCCATTATACAATATTATTATTGTCGTCCATGTGCTTTCTATACATCCTCAATGACTGAAGAGGGCAGAATATGACGGGAATGACAGAAGTGATAGTATCAAAAGAATGAGTGGGCTTACAGTACACACGACTGCTGCACAGAGAGGCCACGTGGGCGTTCTTTTGTTCCTTGCCTAGAGAGGGAGAGTGTGTGTATGTGTCTGCCTCCCTATAATTATCATTGTGTGGGAAGACTGTTTTGGTATGCTCACAGTTGTTTCTGTATGCAACATTCACCTAATATCAAGGGCCTGGATGATGAGTAAGACTGCATGCTAGAAAGCCTGGGTGTGATTGAAAGAATTTTGAAAGAGTGTGATTGAAAGAGTGTGTGTGTGTGTGTGCGTGTGTGCAGGTGTGTGTGTGTGAGTGTGAGTGTGAGTGTGTGAGAGAGAGTGAGTGTGATAAGGTTGTCTCCAAATCCGATTCCAGTATTTATGCATATTATGACATCAACCAATATAGCAGAGCTCATGTACAGGTAGTCAAATGATGTCACTTTCCTTTTCTACATATAGTAGTCAAACATGTTCATGGCATGGCAGTGACTGTCTGTTGATCAAAGCCTTGTGATGCACCTATCCACATCCCAATCAGATCTGTGGATTACTGTACTTGTGATAAGTAGCTTTTGAGAGCTAATACAAATCCCCTTGTTTATAAAGGCTGCAACATTCCCTAAGTCGATTTAAGTCGATTATGGGCTAATGGAATTTCCTTGTCCCAGAGTAGAAGCACAAACATCCACCAACATGCAGATTTCCAAATACATATACATACAGAGTTTATTAACATTTATAATTCTGGCTGGCATTTAACAAGGCGTAGCATTTGTAACACTCCACAGAAAATTAAAGAATGCTACCAAAAAGAGAATGAGACTTAAAGTGCAATAGGCCTTACCATGTGAAATAAAGAAATAAATGGGCTAATGTGTCCTAACAGACACATTAGAGCTTTAAAAGTCATGGCTGAAGCTTCTCATAATTGCATGTGGTTGGATCAGGTTAAAAAGTATCACAGACAAACACTGTTAATGGAGGTTCATCGTTCTAAAGCTATTACCGTGCTCATTTTATCTGGCTTTGGTGTCCTGGGGCTGTGGTGGGTGTTTACACAAACTTTTGAAAATTAAGGTGAGGTTAGGCTCAGACTTGCAGCTCAGAGTCATGCACCAACATTGAGGGTTCTCAGTAGTTCCTTCCACAGACGCTTTTAGCTCATTTTCTCGCTCTCACTTGATGCAGCCTTTTTGCTTTCTCCACCTGTCTGTTACTTGCTCTCTAAAGGGTTGAGAGTTCGTGCAGGGTAGCGTAGCAATAGATTTCCCAAAATAGAGGGGAAATAAATGGTGAATATGGTGCACTGGCCTTAAAACACACAAAACACAAACACACATGTCTTTATTGGTCTTTTATTATTGCCGTCTATCTGCTTAGATTTCATTTCTTTTATTTCCCCAAAATTATCAAGAAGGCTTGAAATGAAAAGAGCTGTGTGGGATAGAGCAGGAGATTTTGTCGTGCACACATTTGTTCATTCCCTTCTTATTGTGAAATTATCACAAACACAGAAGAACACTTAAAAAACATGGTGGGAGTCAACATCTACAACTTTATACATTATGTGGAGATACTGACTGACTGTAGTGAGTGGTAACACAGACAGTACAGATACACACACGTGCTGTATGTAGTACTCCAACATTAAGTGTACAGAGGGTCAAATTTAGTTTTGCAGCAGAAGTGCACTAAGCAGAAAAAAAGCAAATAGATATGAGGAAAAAAAAATAAAATAAAAAGCTATATTGGGGGCACAGCTGCCCCCTTTGTAGTACAATCCCCATCCCCCATCCTAATCACCATAATTTTTTAGTTCCTAATTTTTTTTGAATAATTTAACAACTTATTTGTTATTTATTGTTCCTAGCTTATATATAACCTTTAGGCATTATTGGCTAATTTTAGTTAAGTACACCCATTAGAAATTGGGGAGTGTTGCATCAGGAAGGGCATCAGTCACCAAAAACCTGTGCCAATTCAACTTAAGGACAAATGATCCAATGTGCCAAAAGCCTGAACTGAAAGTACAGAAAAATTAAAACATTTGTTTCATGTTGGATTGTAACCTCTGAAACCTACAGCTGCCTACTGCTACAGTTTCGGAAAAAAGTCGGCCACATGTATTAGGATTGACCTGGTTAAGTTTGTTATGAAGTTTTAAAGACCCCCTTAGAGATTTAGAAGGGTTAAAGTACATCCCTGCATGAGGTACATTAAGTGTCATTATTTTTCAAAGATAATGGAGTCACATCTAAAACTTAACATGCTCCCAGCACCTATAGTACTGTAACCGAGCAGCAAACAAGTCAACACAATCATTAGTGAATGTATGTACAATGTGTTGCTGAGTGACTCCTCCTATAAAAACAATTGGCATACCTGTAAAAATCAAACATTTTGTATGATTACTACTTCTATTGGGAAAGAAACAACACAGGAGAGTGCAGTAAAAAACAGAGTAAAAGAAAAGGAGAGACTAAGAAGACAAGTGTAAACGAATGGGACATGGTCCTATCCATCTCTCTGGGTCAGATCGATTACCAAAGAGGCGGATTGGTTACACCCTACTTGAGAGTTTGTCTCTCTGTGTCAGAAAGCTTCAGGACTGCACTGCTGTAGTTGTAGATGAGATCTACTCTTTAATAAAGGAAGAGCAAGAGTTGAAGAGGAGAGGTAGATGTAGAAATCAAAATAAAATGATTAGGCAAGGGAGGAAAGGCAGACTAGGAAGGGTGAGTGTCTGTTAGACAGGCAGAAATTGGCAAAGAGTAGAACAAAATAATGTGGGTACAAAGTAGAAACTGAGGGGTTGTAGTATAGTGTTTGCATAGTTTTTGACTGAAACTAGAGAGGGAGATCAGAGAGGGCAGCAGAGTCAGCAAGTGATAGAAAAGAAAAAAAAAAAACAAAACAAGGTGGAAGATGGAGGTGACAGGGGGGTGGGGGGATGGGGGTGATAGAGGCGGTATGGTAGAACTGTGACTGATAACTTTGTCGTATTCAGGTTGCCTCAAGGGCAGACAAGACCGAGAGAAAGAAAGTGAGGGAATGAGACATAAAGAAAGAAAATGTGGAAATTTAAAGAGCAGCCAGAGGCAGAAGGGTTATAAGATAGGTGGGCAAGGATGGAGAGACAGGATACAGATAGAGGAAAAACAAGGAAGAGCACTGCAGTGAGAGATAAATGGTTGAGGATGGATGGCACGGAAACAAAGAACAAACCCTACTAAGAGAGTCAGTGGAAGAAAAAGAGCAGTAAGCATGTCACTGTAGGGGGGGAGGGTAAAGGTGTGGGTAGGCATAACACAGGAAGAATGCGAAGACTTTCACAAGGAGAAAAGGGAGCAAGGAGGTGAATATTAAAGACTGAGCAGGAGAACATGAAAGGCAAGGAGGAGGGTAAATTATTATGAGTGAGAAAAATTCATTTAGGAACAGAGTAAAAGGGAAAACAGATACGTGGTGAGCTACTGAAAGATAAAGGTCAAATAAAGGAGTGGAGAGAAGAACTGCACAACAGGAAACTGCGTGAGCCTCTTGACATTCAAGGTGCCATGGATAAAGTAAGCAGTCCAAGCAGCGAGCATTAGCAAAGTATGGGGGTAAGCTGGTCAAGCCAGCACTGAAGGGCCCTGCTCATTCTACAACACCTGACGTTAGGTATTTTCAGGGAAAGACGCCGAGTAGACACATTTTTAAGCAGCATTTCACTTTTGCTGAGGCATTTCCCCATTTTTGTATGCACACCTCCACAGGAGCTCAGGAACAGTCAACTTCCAATGTCGACTGCCCTGGGGACTGGCTGTCACTGCAGGCATTCGTGACTTTGTCTCCTTCACACACCCCGCCCAACTTCTCCTAGCTCAAGCTTTTTTGCCCCCTTTTCATTTTTTGAACCTGATGAAACTAGACATAAGGAAATAACTATCTGTAGTAGAATTGCTTTTCTGGAATATGTGTTAGGGTGTTATTTATAGGTCTGGTTTAAAAATGGTACTGACTTTCTGGTCATTATTACAGTTCCCAGAGCAACCAAGAGCTACTCAAGTATTTAAAGTTAAGTAGCAAAAACCAAAGGCAGTGTTTAACAATTTTGTGAATGTAGCCCATTACAGCTCCTAGGAATGGGGACAGTCAGAAAATGTAAAAACCTCAGATTTAAAAAGCAGATTTTTTTTTATTTTTTAACACAATGGGGTTGTTTATCTTAGCAATGCAAAGATTCAAAAATGGGACACTGTTGTCTAATACAAAGCTAACATTTTGGAAGCAGACCAAAGCAAAGAAGTAAGGTGGAGAAAGCAAAACGGTCCTGAAAACCTGTGCTTTGTTAGTCATACAGCTTTAATACGTGAGCTTGGTAGTAAACCCTCGTCTACTCTGATGCAGGAGGAGCAAAGCTAGCAGCAAATGAAAAACAATTGAGCCAGCAAATTGCGTCAACCTGTAAAGTCAGCATGATATACGGTTATGTCTGTTCGTTACTCAAAGTATTAGGTTGCATACATTATATCCTCAAGCCGCTACTCCACTGCACAGGTCTCCAGATTGCACAGTATAAAAATACACCCATCTTTCTCCAGTGATGTTAGTTTCTGCCTCCGACTCACCGTCTGATTCTTTGTCTCCTCACTCTAGTCACTGAGGCTTTGACTGTTATCAACACTCCCTGTCACTCTCTGTATCTAGGTTACAGTTGCTATGACAACTACTATGCATGCCAATCAGTGGCAGTGACTCATCTATAAGTTATCACATAGCTAGCTGTATTTAGGAATGTGTGTGCACACAGCATTGTGTTTACAGGGAGATTTATGACTCTTGTTTATGACTCTGAGATCTACATTGTGTCTGACTTAAGAGTGGCTGTTGAAACAAGGCTGATAAGCTAGTGACCCATTTCGGGTCCCTGACCCAAAGTCTTAAGAAGGTTGCTATGATATAAAACAAGTGTAATCCACTCTCACAGGTTTCTAGGTAACTGTTACTATGGGGACTGCCTGTGTTCAGTCGCTCAGAATGTTGTTGCTAGGCAATGTTCAGTAGAGGTGAAGAGATACACAGAGCTGTGTGTGCTTGCAAGTGTATACGTAAGAGGTGCAGCAAGACAGTATGCGTAGCAGGGGTGTCAACCCTTTCTTTACATTGATTTGTTTTATGCTGTGAAGCACCAAGTGGGAAATAGTGCAGAGTGGTACTTATTTAAGATGACGCCTTGGCCCACAGGAGTATAATGTGTATACATGTGTGTACAATAGGCTCTTGTTCCAGTTCTGTCTAGTCAGAGTAGGTGGAAGACAGGAAAGCAGACACAAAAACACTTCAGACATCAGTCATGCAACAATGTCTGAGCAGCAAATGAGTCTAAAATCATATTTTGCTCTTTTTCTCCCTCTCTCCAGGTCTGTGGCTAGCCAGGTGTTCTACCATGCCTGTCCCCCTACCCCTCAATCCCCGCCGAGAAAAACACCTGCCCCACACACACCTTCATCACGAACAAAGGGCAGCACATTTCACCTTCCCTTCTCTTTTACCACAGTCCATCCTTTCGCTCTCTCTTCTTCCCCCTCTTCTGGTGTCATCTTTGCCCTCCTCATCCCATCTTATCCACTGCGCCTGCCCCAGAGCTACAAAAAGAACCCTTCCTGACTCTGTTGCTTTCCCTGCATTTCACTGGCTTACTCTGGTCACATGCTGCCTACTGCCATCTTTGATTGGAGCAGGGGAGACTTGGGGTGTGGTCTCCGCCTGTCCCTTCCACTGTGTGTGTCGAAACCTTTCAGAATCCCTCAGTACGCTCTGTGCAGATAAGGGCCTTCTGTTCGTCCCGCCACATGTTGACCGGCGCACAGTTGAGCTGCGACTGGCTGACAACTTCATCACGGAAGTGGGCGGGATTGACTTTGTCAACATGACTGGCTTGGTTGATCTGACTCTGTCAAGAAACACCATCCACTTGATTCGACCAATGGCCTTTGCTGACCTAGAGAGTCTGCGGTCGCTTCACCTGGATGGTGAGTTAAAACTGCTAAGATTAGGAAAAATATTCAAATAAATGAAGTTGATGGAAATGCTGTTTTACAACTATGTGTCATAATTTGTATGCGTAGGTAATCGCCTGACAACACTCGGACCAAGGGATCTTTCAGGCTTGGTCAATCTGCAACATCTAATAGTCAACAACAACCAGTTGATTAAGGTCTCTGCTCAGGCCTTTGATGACTTCTTGCTCACACTGGAAGACCTTGATCTGTCCTACAATAACCTCAAGAGGTAAGCTTCTGTTTTGATTAGCCACACCCTTGGCTTTGCATTTTCACACAATCTGCTCTGCTCTGATAAGCAGAACCGCACTCGTAATACTCAATGTAATACCCTAGAGTTTCCTGTGCGCGGGACTCAATCTCAAGTGTATGCTGCAGACACACAGCTTAGATTCCAAAACCTAAAACGGACAGTGAAAATGCCTTGTATTAGCTCACAACACTCAACACAAAGAAAGAAAAAAAAAAAAGTTCTAACTGCAACGACAAGGATAAGCGTGTTCACAACAACTTGTGAAGACTGAAAATGAATCATTTTTAATGAGGTCCTAATTGTCCTAATTATAAAGACTTGATAAAGACATGCCTGAGCTCACTCCACTGTGTATGATTGAACATTGTTAAGCTATCCCATATGGGTCCTGATTTAAAGTATTTCATCTTTAAGACAATAGAGACTTTTACAGCATCACTGTTCCAAAAGACCAAATAAGTTATAATAAAGATATTCGTTATAAATCCCATCCCCCTCTTGGTGCCCCACTACATTGATGAATTTAGCAGCTTTTGGCTGTCTGTACTTAAGAGGTTTGATTTGTTGTCTCAATAGGGGCTATCTGGCCCCACTCTGGCCTCCATCAAACCATAAGGAAAGACTTTTAATGATCCTTAGTAATTGCTGTTTAACATTTGTTGTATTCAAATCCAGCAACAGCTTGTGTCATGGGGGACTCTTTAGGTAGTGGAGGAGATAATAGAGATGAAGAGGCCCACTCGTGAGGAAGATGAACCTGGCATCATTTATAGGACACTGACTGGAATTACCATCTACCTTTGCACTTCTGTACTGCCTAAATCTGACCCCTGCTAGGTTTTCTTGCTCATTATACAATGAATTTGAGAACGATAAAATGAATTGTATTGTATTTTAATTCAGATCTTCTCAAACATCTTGCTTCATTCACCATTTTTTGTAAACTACACCACAAATGAATAAATCATTATGCCAAGGACTTCCTTTCCTACTCTACTTTATACAGTGGATAAAGATGGTGACCATCTGCTGTTTGTTGCAGTCTTCAGTAATTTTCACTGCTAAATTAATAAATGTACAAAGCTAAACATTTTTTACCAGCAAAGTGATCAAATTAATTGTATTTCAACTCATTTAATTCAACCAAATGAGTTTTGAAATGAACCAACTAATGTGTGATAGAGTGGTAGAGTTCTTTGTGCTCAGTACAGGGAGCGCCACAATGTGTATCCGAGCTACATTATTTCAAATTTATATTATGCACACACTCTACTAAACAGAACAACAAAGAAACCAACAATTTAACAATAACACCAAAAATAAATACAATGCTTCATATTTATTCAGTCTTCATGGTTCTCACTTGTCACATTTGACACATTAATTTGTCAAAAAATAGCTCGTAAGTAAATGCTTGCACAAAAGAAATACTAAATGACTATGAAAATGGGTCACAGATGGGACTGGTAAAACCTAGAAAAAGAAGGATTGAGAAAGAAAATGAGCATCTGTTGTTGTTTTCTGTCATTACATTCACCATTAATTAGTCTTTGCTTATTCATGTTTAAAGCAGAGTAATAGTCAAAAGTTCTCAGAATAGTGAGAAGAATAAACTTTGATCTAAAAGTGATGTAATCATTCTTTAGCCATGGTAATGTCGTAAAACAAAAGCAACTGTCAAATCAGTGGATCAGCTGTCAGAAAAGCTCTCATCTTTGAGAGGTTTCTTCTCCTCTGAACAGAATATATGTCCAATCTCTTCAAAAAATCTATTATTTCAATAATCTCATATTAATATGGAAATAATTATTTTTTTCTACAGGGTGCCATGGGAGTCTATACAGAACATGGCCAGTCTGCACACTTTGAACCTGGATCATAACCTGATAGACCACATAGCAGAGGGAGTTTTTGGTGAGCTGTATAAGCTTGCAAGACTGGATATGACCTCCAACAGGCTCCGAACCCTTCCTCCTGATCCCCTCTTTGCAAGGTAGTTCTTAAGCTTCATCTTTTATGATTCTTTAAGTGGCTTTGTGGAAATAATCTTTGTCAAACACACTGCTCTGGCTCTGGAACAGAGTTCATTGCAGACATCTTGTGACATTTTTAGTGACAACATCTACTGGACTATTTAATGATACTGTACTTATGTATGGTATGTATGCCAGTCCATTGGCCAAAACGTACCATATAAGGCGGCACGATTAATTGTAGATGTATTCCTTAGTAAAATAAAATGAGACGAAAGATTTTTCCACACTATAAATGGAAAAGCCAGAACAACTGCAGAAGTAGTTGCAAGGTGAATAAATAAAGGGCCTCGCAGGTCTCTAGTGCCCACATATTGGCATACGTTTTCAACTTTGAAAATGCTGAAGGCAAATAATGAGGGAGGTAAAGAAAATCACACTCATTGTAGAGGTGCCAAATAAGCTCCAATTAACTCAGAAATAACTATCTCAGAGTCCAGGTGCAACACAGTCTATGAACTTTGACTGTGCACAACAAAGATTTCAAGCAAAATGCAGGGGTGTTGTCATTCTAGTGACTTACAAAGTATGAATGTGTTGTATAGTATGTGAAAGACTAAGAGTACTGCTGTATGGTAAGCCACAAATAGCTGTAGTTCGTTATCAAATCAGACTTTCAGGTTGTCTACACCCATTTAAAACTGATTGTCAAATCATAGCAACAATTTCCATCAACTGTGGTCTTATGCATTCAAATTTAGTCAAACCTGAGTGCTTCCAATAACCACTTCTCAAGTGTACTCTTCTTTACTTTAGACTAGTTTCTTAATCTGTTTTTTTTATAAATTACAGTCCACACATGACTGAGAGCTTAAGTCACCCACCTGTACTTTAGATCTTTGTATGCAACCATGGGGGAGTATAAGCAGCAGCCTCTCTTATATACTTCTGTTTTTTCCCTAAATGTTTATTCTTGAAGTACCAACTGTTCCCATTCTCGCTCGATACCTGCTGCCACGATTATACCATTATATACACCCTATATCAAAGCATTCAGCTTTGTAAAAATAAGTTTGAAATAATATGTAGGTACTAGTCAAGCACAGATCATTTCTCCATCCATATGTTTTTGCTTATACTAGACATATTTTTTCTTCTCTCAGAACAATGTGCCTCATATAAGGCAATTACACAGGTTTTTGAGATGCAAATACAAGGGTGTCTGAGTTGCTAGGGATGTGGTATTATGTCCTCTTTTTTTGACCATCTTCCAGAATCCTGCTTAGGCAGTAAGCCTTAAAAAAATCGTGTGTTTTTCTAAATTTGCAAGTTAAACAAATCTGAATATACACAGACCAGCTGCAAAATGCTTGGAGCAGTACTACTGTAAGGTATCGCTCCTAGGTAGATTCTTAACCACCTATTGATACTCTTTTAAACCATTAAGTAAATGCACAGAAATTGTGTCTACTGTCATCTTTAGGTCCCAGACAGGTGCAATAAGTCCCACCCCCTACAACGCCGTCATTAGCCTAAATTTTGGAGGGAACCCACTCCACTGCAACTGTGAACTGCTATGGTTAAGAAGGCTTATTCGTGGAGATGACATGGAGACGTGTGCCACACCTGTTCACTTGGCTGGAAGGTAAATAAACATCCAATTGTAAATAGATTAAAGGATTATTAAATTGTTAAGTGCTCTGTTCTGCAGGTGCATTGTTCAGGAAGTTTTGTTATTGAACTTTACTCTTAAACGGGCGGATGAGATCACTTAGATCTGCAAAACCCTGCTAAAAAGGATAAAAACATTTAGGAAGACAAATTCAAATTCCTATGCTTTGCCAAAAAAAGAGTTATTCTGCTTCACCCCAAAGCCCCCTTTCATATAGACCTCATCTGTTTTCTTTATCATCTGTCTTCAGATATTTCTGGTCGATTCCGGAGGAAGAGTTTACTTGTGAACCACCTCTCATCACCCGACACACCCACAAACTGTGGGTGCTGGAAGGCCAGAGAGCTACGCTAAAGTGTCGTGCAATTGGTGACCCAGAGCCAGTAGTCCACTGGGTTTCACCAGATGACCGCATTATTGCAAACTCATCCCGGACAAGCTCCTTTATTAATGGGACCTTGGATATCTTAGTAACAGTTGCCCGCGATGACGGGGCGTACACTTGCATTGCAATAAATGCAGCAGGTGAAGCAACTGCCACAGTTGACCTGAAAATTATCCCTCTGCCTCATCGGGGTGGACCAGGTGGTAACACAGGAAATAACAATGTGAACGCCAAGAACCAGATGAATGTGACCAATGGGATTTTACGGATCGATCCAGGCTCCTCGGACATCAGCACAGGGAAAAACGGAGGGAATAACAACGGCATAGGACATGGAGGTGAGATGGAGGATGGAAAGAGAGGCGGAGGGGAGGACGACGAAGGTGACCATGGCAGGGCTTCTGAAGGAGAGAGGGTTGATGGGGGGAGCATGGAGGAGGATGAGGTGGATGAAGATGAGAGGAGGATGGTTGGTGTACAAGGAGTTACAGCAACCTCAGCCCAGATCAGATGGGATTTAGGGGATTTGTCTGCGGCTTACGTTGTCTGGATGTATCAGATACAGTACAACTGCACCGCCGATGAGACCCTCATCTACAGGTCAGTTCAACATTTGTTATATAATACATTTGATGCAAACAATGGGAGCCATCATGCATTTGATACCTTAATTTTGCAGAAGCTTGGATTCTTCACCAGTGTCTGAAATCACTTTAGAGCAAACCCCACAGCCAATATGACATTTAGTGTCTTCCAACTCCTTAGATATTTATCAATTACAGTCATGATATTTCATGACACAGCTTCACCAATACATGGATGGGTGGATAACTCAATGGACAAACATTTAAGGAATAACAACTATTTTGAAGGAGGGGAATTTTGTGACAGTGTTCCTTGGAACATGAACATTTTATCATTTATAATGGGATCCCTTCACACTTCACTGCCCAGGTTTACTCACCATGGTTTCAGGAGGAAAAAACAAACAAACACAATTTTAGACAAAAACACCATATAAGTGTGGGATATATTTTTTGAAAAAACATGATGTGAACAACTACTTTGCCGAAGAAAACATTTTCATAGATGCAAAACAGGAGCTGTGGTTTGCAGGAGATCTAAAACCATTGAAAGCCATAGTAGCACAGGAGAAAAAAAAAAATTTAAATAAAAAAGATAAAAGAACAAATGAAAGCATCAACCAAATCATGGATAAAGATTTAGAATGAAAAAGAGGACAAATGACATGCAGAAAAAAAAAAAAAGGATTGATGGTTACAGGGTAGAAATTTAGATACCTGGTGCACTACATGCATTACACCTCTGGACCATACATGAATTGTTTCTGCATGATCTCCAACTTCACTTTCTTTTTATTAACGTACATGGATTGATGGAAGATTCATGTGTGTTAAACATTTAAAACCGTGAGAACATGTTAAGGAACGAACAGGCTAGGCGGAGTGCATCCTCATGGCATTATTTGATTAAATTCCATATGATTTATTGAAAAGATTACAATATGATACTATGCTATATACTAAAAAGTAGTGAAGGGACCCAACCATGACAGGAAGAAAGAAAAGAAAAGAAGCAAGTGGAAAGATGATTGAACATATGAAAAACTGTGGGAACTGGTCGTTCCTCACTTTAATCATTGCTTAACCAGAAGTCCTTCTAGTCTACCATCTTAAAGGATGTCCCAAATCTCATATTTCTGTTCTAAAAAGCAAGGAGGA
Organism: Channa argus; assembly: GCF_033026475.1. Classification (NCBI taxonomy): domain Eukaryota; kingdom Metazoa; phylum Chordata; class Actinopteri; order Anabantiformes; family Channidae; genus Channa; species Channa argus. The sequence continues at coordinate 20,651,240 of NC_090208.1, forward strand.
AGGATGCACAAGACTATCCTCCATCTAGTCAGAAGTAGAGGATTTGTGTTAACTGTAAGTCCATTTGACAAGAGAACCATGAACCATTTCTTCATTCAAAAGTTTTTATTCAAGTTCCATGATTATATCCTACAATTAAAAAATACAATAAAATATCCAGCCATTAAAAATGGCATATTGTAGTACGTTTCACTTATCCACTTTGATATAACTGATTTGAGCACAGTAAATACACACACTAAATGTATTTGTCGAATGGTTTATAGTCAAACAAACGATAAGATAAGAGAAAAGTGGAGTGTGGTAACTCTGCATCTTTATTACATGGACAGAGAAAATGTAATTTTAAAGTCTGTTAGCTTATCCAGCAGAGAAACTGTCATTCGATACACGTCATTTCGATAACTGTTCCCATGAAAAGATTTCTAATTAGTAACATTTCCTTGTTTCTTCTCTTCAGTAGAAGGGATTAAGATGCAAAGAAACAACGCAATTGAGAGAAACATGAATGCAATTAAATAAATTAAAATGTACCCCATGTGAAGGTATTATCAGAGCGATTGAGGAAAGTGGTATGCACTGGTACACAAAATGGATGAGGAGGATAAAATAATAGAGCTAAAATACTGAAGGCCACAATGGGTACATTTTAAGATACTTCAGGATTGGGGCCTCAGATTTCTGAGCTAAATAGGAAAAGGTGATAGGACATATAGGCTCTGCCAAGGGAGAGACTGAGATGAAAGAAGAATGGGAGAAAATAGAGAGACTGACAGACAGTAAGGAAGGAGAGATTGGGGTGGGCCCATGATGGTCCTTAGGGAAAATGCAAAAAAGCAAGTGCAAAAAGAGGAATGGGAAGTATTTAAATCCATCGCTAAAATGGTATAATAGAGAATGTGTGAACAGAAACACACATGGATATAAAGTAAAGATTAGTGGAATATGGGAGGACCAATGCTTTGGAATAGAGAGGGATAGATGGAGCCCACTAAAAAAGGGGCTAACGAAGAGAGATGTAAAATAGTCTTTAAAAAATAAACCAAAAAGGGGACTAAAAAAAGAACAATACCACAAGAGAGCAGGAAGAGAAGATGACAGAGGTGACGCAGTGAAAACCCTGCAGTAGAGCAATCCACTGCTAGAGAGAGGTGGCTTATTGAAATGCCACATCAAAACAGGAGAGTGCAGATTCTGCACAGTCCCATGACACATTTGTGGGAATTACACGTGGAGAACTAATTAAATGATTGAATTGAATGAACTGAATAAGATCTCTCTCAGCTCCCTTGCTGATCGACTGCATTCATTTCTATAGCAAAAAAAAATATATAATAGGGGACCTAGCTTGCTAAAGTACTTAATGTTATAAAGTAAAAGTACCGTATCCCTTAAACATACAGATTTTACAGCTTTCACACAATTAGGCAACCCGTTGATAACTTTGCAACAAAAACTGAAAATTGAACTTGAAAAAGGAACAAGGTTACTGTATTGGAATGCACTGGAAGAGGTAAAGGCTCAGCTGTGCAACCTGGGACAAGAAACTGACACAAATAGACTCAAAAAAGCAAATAGGGGCAAGAGATAAGTGAGAAAGACTGAACCAGGACAACAAGAGCCACATAAGAGATGTTTGAATTCAGCTAGGTGGGAGTTAGGGATCTCAGGTTTGGCTAAACTCTAAACAAATTACACCACCAACTAAACAGAAGGAGGGAGATAACTGCCTCAAAGGAGAGTAAGATTTTAAAAGGTGCTGCTGAGATAAACTCTCAACCAAATTGGAAAAGAGAATTCTGAAGGTTTTATGGCAGGGAACAGCAGAATCAGTCTTTGAATACAGAGAAATGGAGGCGGGGCACATTTAAATGGTAACATACCACAATCAAGTCAGGGTTTCCAGATTTCCAGTATAGATTTGTATCACGTTATCAACAAGCTGTTGCCAACTGCAATATAGAGAGTCAGCCAAAGGGAGTCTGGCTTATGATTTCAAAAGCATAAAATGGGGGAGTGAGATTTCATGCTTTCTATTAGGGATTTGTGTTCATAGTTTGTTGCTGTTGTTTGTCTGCTTTGGCAGGTGAAGAAAAGCTCAGCTGAGCTGGGAAAGGGAAAAGACAGGAAAACAGGATTTAAGAATGGAAGGAAAGAAAGCTCTACATTCCAAGTCAGTGGCTTGAGGTATATTAAAATTACAGAACAGGGTTACACATTTGCCAGATTTAATCTTCTTTAAAGGTCAATCACATGCAAGACAACAACAGCCTCCATTTCAGAAGGACTTGTCCAATTCTAGTGGTCTCGCTGACAGTGCCAGGTGGAATGTCATCCATGTCGCATCTGCTGGGCACCAGCTCACTTGAGAGCATAGACTGAGCATCTGCCACATATTGCAGTGCCACACTTGTTTTTTTGCCATAAAATGTCCTTCAATATGTAATGTAAGATGACAATAACATATTCTGAATACCAGAAATAGAATAATCAACAATTTAGTAAAGTTTCTGGCTGAATGTAAGCAATTACAAATTTGGCATGTCTTTCTTTCACACTTATGGGTGCATCTTACCTAAAGGACAAGAAACACGAGAAAGACTGTCCCTCCATGTTCATGAGAGAGCATTTGTAAAATGACCTCAGTACTACCATATGTTAGAAATGTACGCACGAACGTATGAGCTGAACATTTTCTGTTTAAACTACTGCAGAGCATATATTGCCTTTAGAAAACATGCACAATTGTGCAGCTACCAATCTTGGGTTTCTTGTTGAGGCTGTGTCACAAACCTGTCAGTTTTATTGGCAGTTTTACTGAATAGTACTCTTAAGTGCTGCTGTGATTTTGCCCAGCCAACACACAGGATTGACAACATCATAGGATACAGCTACAGAGTTCAATTATCCCCGCTGGTCTCAAAAATAGCTAACATGAAGTAAACACTGCATAACACCATTCGAAACTTCAGAACAATGTTTGTTGCATTGCAATAAAAGCATAGATGTCAGTATCTTGAAAGTAACAGACATACTCACTATATCTAAATGGCAATTAATAACAGAGTCGTTGTTTTTTTACCCTTAATAGTATTGTGGATGTACGTTTTCTTTTTTTAAACATGAGAGATCTGCTGGAAAAATATCCATGCTTTATGAATCAATTGTTACATGAGATGTGTCAGTGGGGGTATTTGCATGATGCTTGTAAATGTTGGAGCAAAAAAAGTTTTTTAATTAAGTTCAGAAGTCTTCCAAGTGTGCAGGCCACAGTGTAAGGGCTTTGACAGCTTCCAACGTTTCAATCCAGTCACAACAGGCTCAACCTTCCTGCTGGGCACTTGGAGTGCCACATTTGGCACAGAATTTAATAGGACCAGAAATGATCACAGAGACAGAGAGAGGAGGAAGTTGGAGAGAGAATCATGCAGAGTTTAAGAAATAATGAGAATAATGAAAGTAGAATCTCAGAAAAAGGGACGCACAGTTAAAGAGGACAGGTTGAACGTTTGACAGCCATAGAAAAGGAGCATGCTGAGAAATAGATGAGAGCATGGGTAATTAGCCACAAAGGAGAGGGACATAAAAGGATTAAAGAAACAGAACCTGAAAATTAGGTGTATGGCAATACCACTCATTTACTAATTATACAGCAAACTTGACTATGACAGAGTACTGAAGTAATCTTAAAATACATTTAAAATGTAGGACACTGTATGAATTTTCCTCCCTTGGAGAAATCAAACATGCAGAGAGGACTTCAGCTTCTGTTATACTGCATATGGCTCTGTGTTACAATGTAAGAATGCTTGGGAAACTGACATCAGGATCCTATTGTAACCTGGTTTAAGCCTGGTAACCAATGCAAGTAACAAGATAAGTGCATTTGCTGAGGCAGGATAGATAAGGATGTAAGGAGAGATGTAACAGTGGGGTGGGGAGAAGGCATGCAGAGACAATAAAGAGAGATGGAGGAAGGAAGAAGGGACCTGGAAGGCCACAAGAGAAGGGACAAACTGGGTTGAGAGTTGTACCCGAGGGGAAGATGTAATTAAGCGTTAAACTACTGTGTCAATACATGTGCCAAGTCACATCAGATGCCGAGAAAGGAAGGAAATGAGAAAGGGTCAGCATTCAATACGTACGTCAACTTACATTACACTGTAAGGTCAGAGGAATGGACAGAGTGAGCAAGAGGCTAAAAAAAAAAAGGGACACTAAAATTCATACTACCCTTTCTATTATGGTTAAATTAAAATGAAGATAAACAGATTGTGGAAACATAAATTCTCGGGGATTGAGGAGGAGGTCATAAAAAAGGAACTGCAATAAGAGAGAGAAAACAACTGAATCAGACAGCACAGAAAAATCAGGCCAAATAAGGGAAAGCTGAGTGAGGATAGATTAAGTAAAGTGAAGAGACAGAAGGAGAGATGCACTAAAACCCAATGGGGATGGGGAAGAAAATGACAGAAAGATCGAGGAAAACACAAAATGATCAGACTAAACAGAGAGACAGCCAGTAACCAGTCCCCCCCCTCACCAAAAAAAAAAAAAAAATGGAGGAAAGGCTAAACACGAACATGACATGGTGAAAAGAGGAAACAAGGCCAGTATAGATGTCAGCCACAAGAGTATTGTTTTGTTATTGCTGTTTGTCTTATATTCTCTTTCCCCACTCTGTTTCTTGCTTTCTGTGCACAATATTGTCTGATGTCAGACCACTGTGCAGATAAAGGGGAAAAGAACGGGGAAAATAAGGCAGTAACAGAATAAGGGGGAGTGCAGGGAAAAGATGAAGAAAGGGGGATAAGATTCCACCACTCCGACACCCCCCATGCTATTACTCCCCTAGTACTAATAATTACACATTTCTGTATCCCCAACTTGAACAAGGGACTCCCTTGTGTCTTTCACTTTCTCCCTGCATCTGTGTGCGCACGTGCCTTTGCAGGGTTTAACCGTAATTAGAAACAGAGATGGACCCACACACACTAAGCTACGCTGACGAACAGAACAGGAACAATGCAGGTGTCGACAAATACAAGGATGGTAGCCCCTACCAATTCAACAAAACCAATCAAATGAAGCGCATATTTTAGACCATTATGCTAAGTTATATTACATGTACTTTGTATTCATGAGCATATATTTTCCCCAAGAGCACTGAGAACATAGGTGAATAGCATCTCATGTTGATAAGTATGCACATAGACCTGCATATTTGAATGTTTCAATGTGCATGTAAATATGGTTAGAAACGCATAAAGCACTGAGCAGTGACAAATCAAAGATGCATGTGTTTGTGAATACATGCAGGTCTTACATATATTTCAGTGAATTTGTACACTTATTTCTGTTGCTGCCAGTGAAACAAATACAGAGGTGAATTAAAATATAAGGGAGGGAGGGGTAGCAGGGTGGAGGAGAAAAGTGGTGATACGTTGAGAGGGGAGAGAAAGAGAGGAAGGATAAGAAATTTAAGATCGGGGCAAATGGAAAGGTGGCAGGGAAAAGGAAGAGGATGAGGTGGAGGGTAGAGCAGAGGCAGATAGAAGAGGAGAGAAGAGAGAAAGGGGACAGGAGGAGTGACCTTGGATGCTAAATAATGGTACACTGTTATAGCTGTGGCTAATAGAGACATAGTACAGTGACTGCGAAACAGAGAGACTGGAAGGTCAGGAAGAGCCCAATGAGAATTGTGGATTTTATTGTGGCGAGCACAGCTGATTGACCGAGTAAATGGTGAGAGACCCAAAAAAAAAAATGAGTAAAGATGTGCAGAGAGCAGAATTATAACGTTCTAAGTGAGATCGTACCACTGCAGTTTTAGGTGAAGGGAGAGGAAGCATGGGTGAGTACTAAGCAAGGAGAAGGTAAAATTCAGTGGGGAGTGGCTGATCAGTAGAAAGGAGGAAATCCATTCATAAAAGAGGGATGAAAAAATTTGGAGGATAGACTGACTTAAGATTGCAAAAAGCTGAAAGGGAGGATAGAGGGAAGGATGGGGGATCAAGCGAATAAAGGACAGGCTATTGAATAGCAGGATTAGAAAAATAACTCAAGGATTCACTCAAGGTGTGTGTGTGACTGCCTCATGGTCATGCAATAGAGCACCAACTGAAGAGTCTGATTGCTGGGGCTCAGTGTATCACACAGTATTGACTACGAAAAAAGTTTTATGTTAATCCACATGCGTACAAAAATGTATTTGCAGTAGGATAATTCATAATACAACCATAAAGTGTACCAGGAAGAACAACTGGAAAATGAAATAAGCACAAATAGCGGCTGTATACAAAAGTGGCAGTGTAGTTTATTTTCCAGCACTGAATCCAATAAAGCATGCAATCGACAATATTAATCAAATGGCGACACTGAGCCTTGTGCAAAAAGAGGGCAAAGAGCCAACATAAGAAACCAGTGCACATTAACAGTGCGATGAATGAAAATAACACAAGCACTGTTCATAGAACCTTTGTTACCAATAATCACTGGAGTCAAGTATCTTGTCAGCCTCATGTTAAATTATCAGTTACACAAACACAATGGTACTGAAGTAATCTGTAATGTTTCACATGGTCTTTTAAACGTCTTCTTTAAAAGAAGCTGCCTTGGGAGTATGAGAGCATATTCTTGTGTAGTGGCATTTCAGATTCTGGACCCTGGTCTTTACTGCTGCAGTTAGTCAGGGTAATTTACAAACGCGTGTTCATTTTAGGTCTGAGATATGTGGTTAAAATGCTTTGGCTTGATTTCAGCTCCTAAGTTTACTCTTTGCAGTAGGATATTAGAAATATTGTATTGCTACTGTATCGCTGAATAATAGTTATTTTTCGGGTGTTTCAGGCATTGCAATTTTGTCTTTTTTCAATATGTCACAGCAGTTTGACACATTGAAGACTGAAAGTTATTCAAGGTGAACAAGACCATTCAAGCTAATCAATTTATTTAAGAAATTTGGAGTGAATCATTATTTCCTGAGAGGAAGTCAAATTGCCTTCTTCTTACACAATTGAACTGTTGCAGTGTAGCTGTCTTTTTTCATATTGTTAAAATGTTACAGTGTGCTTGTTCAGCAATGCTATGACCCAACAGGATGATTTTCATGTCAGATTGCTCTTCAAAAGGAAGATGACTAACAATCTGAGAAATGAGGCCATGGAAGTCAGCTGGTCATGAAAACTGCGTATCTAATGTGTGGATATTGCATGAAGAGATGCTTTCACACCAAGTACTGCACTGTTAAGCCAAATAATGAACCTTTGCCATGGTAACACACACCTGGGTCCTCAAGTTGCTCCAGCATGAGAATGAGTTAATTGGCAAATTTGTGACAGTGCTGGAAAGCAATCTATACCAACCTAATGACCACTGGAAAAGGCTGATTTTAATGAGACTGCCCCATGTGTCTATCCACATTATATAGGGACAGACTGTCAGACAGTACATTGTAATTCCTTGTGAAATCATACTGAGCTCCTGTTGGAAATTAGCAGCTTAGCTGCATTTCTGTTTCCGACCCATCTATGTGATTTGTTGTGAATCCTGTGATGTTTCAACATTTGCAACATCCAGCTCTTTTACAACAAATTTTGATTCAGTACTTTAATGCAAAATCATTCTTGCTTGTACAGACCCCTCTTAAGAGTATACTCCCCAGCTAACAAGAGATCAATTCCCTAATTTTCTTGAAGCACCAATTTATTTAGGTCTTAAAAATGTCAATTGGACTGATCTAAGCCAAAAAGCGGGAAATCATCATGAACATCAAGAAACAATAATTGCAGATAAGGTTCGGGGTCTTTTGCAGTGGCTCCCCCAGTGTCTGAGTCACACGAGATGGCATTTATAGGATCTAGCTTAAATCTGAGGGGCGCTAGAATGGTTGGCAATAGACGATACACAAAGCCCTTTGATGTAGCATCAAAATGGACAGAAAAGGAAACTGGAAAGCAAAGATGCAGTTAAGCAATGAAAAAAATGCACAGGCAAACACTTGCCCACACATAAGAGTGTTGGACAACAGAGGGTAAAGTCATTACCGATCAGCAACAGACAAACCCCCCAACGAACACAGGCACATGCCTTATGTAAAACCTGTGCCCCTCTCACTACCTTCCCTCATTGTTTCCCCTCTCTCCTTTCTATTGTTCAGCTCCCCCGTTTGTTCTATCGGCTGCTTGAACACTTAAAATGAGGACACATTCAAAGCACTTCTCTCTTTATTATCCCACGCGAGCACTCATTACCCACACACAAACACTAGAAGTCAAAAGACAAAAAAAAAAAAACACCCCACTTCTGATGACAATGCACACACTGCTTTGCAACTTCTATTTTCTTTTTAATCAAAACCACAGAACCCCTTAGCTTTACAGTAACCCTAGCTCTGACAGTTAAACCTAAAATGGCCTCTTTTTCCAAATGTGAGGTCCCACAAAATGGCTTTACGTTTGCTTCTTGCATGGATTCAAGTACAAGCATGCACACATACACACACCCCTGCACTGCAAATGAGCAGACAGTTCTCTTTTCATGTTCCCCAGGCACACTCTCCATCAATAGCCTCATTTTCCCTCTCTCCCCCTACTGCAGTATCCACACTCCTGCACCGTTTCTAGTCATCCTTTCATACCTCCTTCCCTGTGTTTCTTATCCAATATGCAACTCTTTTGCCTTAGTCTCACATCAGAGTAATCAGGATTCAACGTAACGTGCATAGTTTACATTTAACTACAACACCTGTGCTCCACATGCTTGTTTATTTAACTGACCTCTACTGTATTTGTTTTGCCTCTTTAGAATTCTACCATCGACAAGTGACCGTTTCCTGTTAAAGAATCTGGTTTCTGGCGTGGACTACAACCTGTGTGTGTTGGCCATTTTTGATGACACAATTACATCATTAGCTGCAACAAAGGTCCTGGGCTGCACAACATTTGCCACCAAGGATGTTTACCCAGCATGCCGTTCTCTCCAAGCACACTTCCTGGGTGGTACACTCACCATATTGGTTGGCGGTGTTGTTGTGGTCACCCTACTTGTTTTTACTGTGGCCCTCATGGTTCGCCACCGTGTATGGAATCACGGGGACCACATAATATGTCACAACAGCAATACTGAAGCAGGAGGCGGGGCCTGTTGTCAGGGAGGAGGTGTAGGGAACGACAAAAGTGGAAACAGTAGCTACCAATCCAATGGTTCCGGGGACATGATGATGGTGGTCCTGCCCAATGGTCTGCCTTCTAAAAGAGGAGGGGAGACAGACAATGAGAAGGAGAAGGAAGCACCAGATTCGGTTTTATCTCTGCCTCCAAAACTCCCTCCAAAACCCAGGCCAAAGCCTAAAGTCAGCCTGGAGCAGTTCCTTTCAGCTGGGGGGTTAGTTTCCACAACAACAGGGGCAGGGGGTGAGATGGCATTGGTGGTGAGGCAGAGAAAGCTAGAGAAGGCACCGCCATACACCCCTGAAAGCGACAGAACTCCCCTCTACTACTCCCCTTCCCCTCCATCCACCCTGCCTCGTCAGTCACGCTCCAGGAACCGCCCAAAACCTCGTCTGGAGAGAGAACTGACTAATCGTGCCAGTTTCTCTCTAGCTGCCCCCCTGAGAGACTCTGAGCTGTTGGACTGGAGAATAACTCCCCGAGGCAGGGACAAATGGAACTCCTCACAGGCTTATCAGAGCCCAGTATCCCCTCTAAGTCCTGCCTGTGGGACCGTTAGCAAAAGGCGGCACTCGCTGGATATGGGGTCCTCTGTTGCCCTTGCAACTGATGCTGCTGCCACTGTTGCCAAGCGCTATGGTGCTGTCAGTTATGCCAAGCGGCTGAGTGTTATCTGGACAAGGAGAAGCCAGTCGCTTCATGGAATGCTGGTGCAGTGTGCCTCAACGACAAGCACAACATCTTCAACGACCAGTGAGGAGGCTGAAAGTGGTGGGGGTTTTGGAGCACACTGCGAGTTCAAACGTGGGTACATCCATGCTTATAACACCACCAACTCCAACTCGAACACTGGGATCATTACTGGAAAAGCAAGCAGTTTAAAAGGGACGGAGAAAGGGAAAGATGGAAAGAATGCTGAAGAACTGGAGGAAAGTGTTGTGTAGGGGTGTTGGAATGGACTAAATGTTAAGGATAAGGGGTTCTGTGAAAGGGCAGTCTGAATAGGATCTTGATTTGAGGCGGGCTAAGAGGTGGAGTCTTGGGAGAAATTGATGGGAGTAGGAAGGCAAAGTTGAAGTGATTGCAGATGAGGAAGCAAAGGTTGTGAGTTCAGAGGGAGGGGGAAGAGTCACTTGTGTAGCTTCTTGATTTGGCAGAGAGAAGTCAAGAGAGGGGTAAGTGTACCTGGAAGTGAGGTAAAGAAATTAAGAGGCTCTATCTGGGATTAAGAGTGGGGACTGGGGAGAGCAGAAGAAACAACGTTTTAAAATAGGCTTTATAGACAGGGCTGAGCTCATCATGAAGAGGTAAAATGTGACTACAAAACACACAACAAGGTAGTAACCCAAAAACTCAAAAGTTATAGACAAACAGCATGGTTGCTGTCAGAACAGATCATGAGTGTCTTATTCACAAAGAGAAGAGACTGACCCAGAAAGGGGAAAATGATCAATAGAGCAACAGAACAAAGATTATATAGCAGTGACAATTGCGTGAGCTCAGTCTGCATCTCAGTAAAGCCCAACACTAATGGTCCCAAACTCCTGCTATCATTTAAACTCCTTCGCCCCCCCCCCCCCCCCCAACAGCAAAGGATACAGGGTTGGCGGGAGGGGGGCACTGAATCAAATGCAACACTGTAAGCAGTAATTCTGGAGATGTACTCTTCTCAAACACAAATACAATGGTAGAAGTGATGACACAGCCCTGGCTTGTTCGAAGGATGTTTTTATTTTCTTCTGACTCCAACACTGACAACCACTGAAACTCTTTTCCTAAATATAATGAATGTGACTTTTGTGTGTCCTCTGTGGTTGGACAATGATTTTTGGCTTGCTGTGCCTGAGGATTATGGGAGCATAAATACAGAGCTGGGTACATTGGACAAGATCAATCGATACTGGATGGAAAGAGCGAGTGGAGCAGAGACATTATTAAAAGAAACACACTGGGATTACAATGGAGTCAATATGGATTACAAAATAGAAGAGACCGGGTTGTATGATGAAACGCGTGAGCCAGGTGTGAAATTCTTAAAGACAGGATCATACTGGTTGCCAGATGATAATGGACTAAAATTCATAATGCTAATGGATGCACAAGTGTACATGCATTATTGGATCAGGGACAGGTTGAATATACAGATGTGGCTAAATGAGTTGGAATCCTTCCACTTGAAGGAAAGAATATACAATTTTATCTAAAGTAGGTTTAAACTAACAAAAGTAACAGGTACTCACTATTCCCCATTCCATATTTAAAAAACAGGCATTACATTAAATTTATTTATGTAAAACTTTATTTTAATATTAACAACTGAAAATGAAAATGACAGAAATATTAAGCAGTGCATCCTTCTAAGCATCATTGCAAAGTTTCAACAGATAGCTTGGCCTACTATTCCATACCATAAATGTTCAATAGGATTAAGATTGCACAGATATCAGGCTAATTGGGGCTTTAGATTAGTGGTTCTGTGATGGTTCTACCTGGCCATCAAGAACCCCTGCCTTGATTGTTTTCCAACTATCCCTGCTCTACACATTGCCCATTACCTGGGGATCAGGTGTCCTCAAGCAATCAGAAGCTGGAAGATATCACTTCACTTTGTTTTACCCCATCCCACCCTCATTTAACATGTTATTTTAAAGCTCCTGATTGACTGAACAAACACAGTCAGGTAATCAGCAGTGGAAAACAAGCACAGTGGGGGTACTTGAGGACCAGCGTTAAGAACTATTGCTTTAGACGTCAGTGAAGATTCTTGGTCATCTAGGTTTGGTTATCAGAAGATTGATTCATATCAACTAGACTTCTTTCTTCTTGGTTAGAAACGTTTTGCTACTTATCCAAGCAGCCACTCCACACCCTGCCCCCACCTCCCAGCTTAATGAGCCCATTCAGGCCAGGGTAAAACAAAGGCCTCCTCTAGAGGATATAACTGGGTTCCCCAGCCACTTTATTCAGACTGAAGAAGCTGCTTGCATACGTAGCGAAACGTTTCTAACCAAGAAAGAAGTCCAGTTTACACGATTCCATCTTCGGACATTGCTTTAGATGTACAGTAGGAGGCATGACCTGAAAACTGAGACAGAACTGACACTAGGCCATATGATTCTCAATAGAAACCCTTGATAATGTTCTGATTTTATCGTGTCCTGCAAATAGGTTGCCAACCTGTTCCAAATGAGCCAATCAGCCCTTAACATAACTTTGCCTCTTCCATGTTACATAGTAGGGATTTGAGAATTGAGCTTATGCAAGCTACAGTACAAAACAGCCAAAAATGTCTGTTTTTGTTATGTGTTCACTCCCTGATTTTATTGTCTGTGGTGATAGAAAATATCAAGCACCCTGCATATGAAGATGTGCATATCTTCACAGATAGACACGCACAAAGCACAATGACAAAATTTCTATTTCAAGTGATTAGATAATTGTTTTTTTCCCCAATTTATAATTCTAAAATATACCAAATGTATGCAGAGCAAAAAGGGTTTTTTAGGAATAAAAGAGCATCGTTTCAGTGACGTGCAAGGGTAACAACATTTTTAGCCATGTCTGTAAGTGTGCCTCTGTGTGAATTTGTGTGTGCATATGTTAATGAATGTGAGTGGCAATCCAGTCAGACTGTAATGGGAAAGAGGTTTGGGGCTTTCTGGACATGCTGTAAATGAAATAAATATTAAAAGCAAAACAAAACAAAACAGAAAAACATAGGTGAACTTAATGCTTGCTGTCAGTGGAGAATAACAAATGTTTACAGATATTTTCACCAAGACCAGATCAAATCACAATTTCCAGCAATGTAGCATGGTCAGAAAGCAGCAAAATTTACAACAGAATCAAAACTTTAAATTCATTTTTTGTGTCCTTAGACTTCTTTGTGCCACATGGATTTATTTTATATCTAAACAGTGAATGTTTTGAGAATGACACATTGATTCTTGTTTTGTTTTTTGTTTTTTGGAAAGAAACTAGTAGGAAGCCCCTGATAACTCTTCACAGACTTCATAAAAGTTAGAACGGGATAACTGATCCACTGGCACAGACCACAAAGACTCCTTAAAACTGCTATCCATAAGGAACAAAAACAAGAAAAAAAAACCGTAAAGGAATATGTTACTTGTCACACCACGTGTTTCTGTTTTCCAAGTTTTCTGGACAATGTTAGCGTCAAATACAAAATAAAGTGGGTTTTTTTGTTTTATCATTAGAACACAAAATATTGATTATAAAAGGAAAATCAATAATATAACAGATACTCAAGAAACAGAGCACAAAACACAGACACACAAACAGATGCCTAAAAAAAACAGAGGCAATCACATTAATAACAACTTAACCATTACTGCTGTTTCTTTCTGTTTTTATTTCAATTTGCCAAAGTCTATTGTTCTCTGAACGTGATATAAATAAAAAAACATGTATGGAACAGAGACAAACTCATTAACACAAAAAAACTACTGAGTCATGTTTGTGTACATGCGTGGTACAGTATGAATGGTCTGTAAGGATGTCCTGATACCACTTTTCCCCAGACTGACTACAAGTACTTTCATTTCATTAATCGCCAATACCGAGTACAGTTGCAAGTACTTTCCTATTTGGCTTCGAGTACAAGTTGCTGGAGATTAAGAACCTCTTACCATTGCAATTAAACAAATCCTGCAAGAATGGAAATTCTTGACCTTTATTCTGCCAAAACAAATACGTCGGTGACCATTGTTTAATAAACGGAACAACTTTTGCTGAAATGATCGAAATTTCTGAATAGAGAAATGTGGACAACATGGACAGAAGAGTCTACACAAAAATAAATAAAAATCCATGAGTATGGCTGTAAGTAGATCTCAAGACTATAGCACAGCAAAGCCTGCATTCAGCTTGAATTTTGTAGTCATCAGTTATCTTAAAACGAGTCTAAACCATTGACAAATTACCACTTCTGCCTACCTACAGAGGCTAATGTGGTGTCGGGCACAGTATTTGAGAAAATCTACGACTACAAACACAAGAAAGACAGGATCAGGGCCGATGCACGATACTGGTATCAACATTGGGACATCCCTGGTAGTCTGTCAGTTTAGTTTAATATAGGTCATCTGCCTATTAGTAAGATAAAAACACTTAAAAAAAAAGACTTAAGTCAAAGAAGCTTCAACTGCATGCATGCGTGTTACAAATTAAGATGTTTACTCGTCAGTCAGTGGTCTTGATTAGAAGGTGAGCAACCCTACTTGAGGGGCTTTAAAAAAAAAAAAAAAAACTTGAGAGAAAAGATGGCATATGAAAAAAAAAACATGCATTATAGTAAAGCAAAATGTGGGAGAGAGAGAGAGAGAGCGAGAGAGCGAGAGAGCGAGAGATATCAAAAGTTTTAGTAACAGATGAAAATGCCTTCAGGAAGCCAAAAGGGTCCGTGTAAACAAAAGACTTACCAGAACAGATCTCATATAGCACACAGAATAGGAAAGAGAGCTGATGTGACAACAAACAGGATGAAAACTAAAAGCTATCAGACTAATGGATCATTCTGAAGCTTTGCTATTATCAGCCATTTCTACTGATTTCAGACAGTCTAATGTAAGACATTACAAGACCCTTTCACGGCTACCTGCTGCTCAGTTAAACACTAATTGAGCAGTAAAGCAAAGACACAAGCTTGCAGCAATTTGTAACCAAACATAATTAAATGGAAAAGACACCAGTAAATTGCTAAACCTAAAATAACAAATTAAAACATCTCCTCATTAATTCATTTTCTTTATGAGTCACAGTGGTACAAAGCAAAGCAACATAACTCTGATGTCCATATCTCAGGCATTGCTATCTAGTCATCTGAGTGATTAAAAAAAATAAATACTCCACAAATCTTTGTACATAATCTACACACTAAAACCAAAATATTAACCAAAAGAAGACATGCATGGGGTGTGGAAACCAAAGCAATACGCTGAAAGAAAATGAATGACACAAAACTACCATAACAAACTTGCATTTAGTGGGTTGTTTATTTTAGCATTAAAGACAAATTTAAATCCATTTAAAAAGTTTTGCAGATTTCTTGTAATTTTATAATGGCAAAGGGTTGTGTAGAACATGGCAGAGCATAGCAGACGGTAGCAGAGCAGAGAGACCTGAGCGAGTGGATTGATCTTGAAGATCATGCTAGCTCCAATGGCATGCTGCAGCTTTAACTTCACTCTGTATTTTTATCAACCCCCTCTTTTGCATATTTTCATTTTCTATTAAGCTGTTTGCAGACCCTGCAAATGCCCAAGTGTGTAAAATATGTAGACAGAAAGAAATATTGTATGCTGACACACGTAGAGATGGACAAGCAGATGATGATGAGCAAGGGAAAGAGGGAGAAGTGGAGGTCACTGTGCTTGTGCATGTGTGTGTGTGAGTGTGTGTGAGAGAGAGCAAGAGAGCGAGCGAGTGTGTGTGTGAGAGAGGGAGTGAATGAATGTGCTGAGACTAAAATGAACACTGTGTGCTCAGTGTGTGTTGTAGTTAATTTCATCATGCAAGTGTCCATTTTATTACCAGATAAAAGATAATTTAACCACAGTGGGACCGAATGAGACTGGATAAGTGGCTTACATTGCTCTGTCTGTAAGGACCAGTTGGAGTTTCATACCTTGTGAGAGGACAATTATGGAAAGCGAGGACATTTTGGCTGACCCTCCCTTTCTGACACAGCTTCAAAGGGGTTTTTGAGGATTAAGGCTTGGTCAGAGTGTCAAGGGTAGAATTAAGTGCAGAGAATACAATGTCCCAAAATGCAGGTCCTCACAAAGACAATAGTACAAATGCTTGTGCCTGTGTGTGGCATCTGTGAAAAGGGTTAATATGTTCTCCTCCCCCTTGACAACAGACATTGTTGATAGTTTCAAATTAGGACACTGTCTACCACCTAGGCAATCACACAATAGGAAAGAAATAAGACTAAGAAAAGGAGAAAAAAATGCGTGACTGCTTACAAGCGTTCACATTACAAGCAGGACAGTATCTGCTACAATGTGTGATTTATCTTCTTGTGTAATGAAAAAACATAACAAACAGTACAAAAAATGCTGCCCTCCACCCCTCCCAACCTCTGCTTTCTTTGCCAAAGGCAAAAACCTGGCCCAATTAGACCAATTAAAAAAATGCAGAGTAACATGCAAACAAATGCATAGCTTTAAAAACACACACACATAAATATGCATAGTGAGAATATAGCACAGTCGTAGCTGTAATAAGATATTTGTCAGAACAAGTGTGGGCAGTTAGCAGTGTGTTAGGCACATGAAGCTGATTTCAGTAGTAAAATAAAGCACATCTTTATCAAGTTCAATCTTCCTTATATATTAGGCAATAAATAACAGTTCTTTAAAGTGATGTGTGGGAAGCAGGAAACTGGACTGTGCCTAATTGTGATGGCGAGATGATTGTGCCAAAGTATCTTCAAAACAAAAGGTTCTGTAAGGGTACTTGTGGTAGGGACAATATATATCAAGATAATCATTTCCATATTGATCAATTAGAAGCTGGTGAAACAAAATCAGTGTGTTTCCACGCTGTTAGTTTCCAAAAATAACAAAGACATTAAATGGAATTTATTCCACCAGCTTCGTAATTCAAAACCCAAGTAATGTCAGATTGAGGCTTGAGCAGTGAGGTTTTTCCACCAAGTGGGTTTGTTGTTGTTTTTATCTTCTCACTGGTGTTCCTTTGTTGCCCTAACTTAGCAATCATTTCCTGCTACAAGAATGAAACCAATCTACATTTGATTCTCCTAACATTGTCTGGAGTTCATCTATGAAAGTGGCTTGACACAATTTGCAAATCTGAGATAATTGATTAACATCTAATTTGTTGCTAAACAGCTTCCAAAGAACGAAGGATTTTCTTGAATTAATTCTTCTGAGGTGTGAGCTTGTTCTGTTTGCACACCAACAGTACATACGGAAGTATCTGATTGTCACAATATAGCATTTTTCATAGGGAAGAATTACTAACAGTATAATTTATGAGGAATTGCTGAAAATTGTTAATGCTGCTTATGGCCTGTGTCAAAACACACAGGGCAGGGGGCTGTGTAGCCAGTGACTGGTCGAGTGCATTTTAAACTAACACAGACAATGATTTCTAAAACCTAGGATGAGCAAAGTTCACCCTTATGATCATATTATTTCAATTAAGTTTGGAAACATTCGCATTTATTATAAGTTCATAATCGCCAGAAGCAATGGACAGAGCGCATAGGGGAGAGGAACAGAGGACTGGTTTCAGTCTCATGCTAGCTCTAGCTTAACATTCATGTTGCAGCTTTAGTTTAATGAGTGGAGTGAACCTCAGCACACAAAACAAAAAACTATTTCTTACAAATCTATCAGTAATTCTCAAAATTGTACAACTATTATTCGGCATCACCAAACCTACCACATAAATGTAAAGCGCTTACAGAAATTGTTTGTTTTTATTGACATAATTTATCTTGTCAATAGGATGTACAAAAGAAAGCCTTGTTTTAGTGACATAAAATATTATGTTAGGGAATACAAACTTTTCTTCATTTGGATAAAATTTATTGTGTGGGCATAACAATTTCACTCTCTTCTATGACAGTCTTCTAGTAAGATGTGACCATAATATAACATCAAATTACCAGCACATTATACCTGTGCCATTTTATTCTGTCACTTGAATGAAATTTACCGTCGCTCAAATTCACAGCAGAAAACCATAAGCGTAAATACAGAGATTCTTGAGATGAAAGGCCATTTTAACGTTTGTAACTACACTTATTAATTTTCAGCATACACAATCCATAACCACCCAGTCAATAATCAGTGTTTGTCTAATTTATTTCTGTTTGCAATTGTAGCTAACAAGGCACAGGGGAATTGATGCTTGAATGATGACTACAAATTGTCTTGAGAGCTAATGATGAAGGTTGATGAGCATGAATAATACAGCTAATATAAGTAAAATATTACATAATAACTACATAATTGATTTAAAGGAACTGAATGGCAAAACATGTCTCATCACCACTGAACAGTACATTACTGCAACATCAAGTGTCAGTATTTCATAGTCAACCCAGCATATCATGGAGATGTTACCACAGAAAAAGAAAGAGGAGAGAAATAGCTCCAGATTGATTGGAGATAGAAGACCTAAGAGAAAAAGGCAGAATGGAGCAGCAGCTAATGGAAAGTTAGAATGAGGAAGACAATTGGAATACTACAGCAGTACTGGACAGTCATTTTTCTTTTTCGAGATGTAAAGAACTCATTGCTTGATTATCTATTTTTTGGTGACCAAAACCGCTGGCATATAGCAAACAGAAAGCAATCTTCAGATTGATTGTAAAATTAAAACCCTCAAGTTGTGTTTTGGAAAAGTGCTGGATGTCAATAATCACCAGCACAGCACCCCAAGCTTGACAAAAGACACCAAAAGCCTCAGCTATAGTGCGAATTATTAATTGCTAGTTGAAGATTTAGTTTAATAATGACATGGTACACAGAACACCTTTGACTGAACAGATGTGAGAAGAGATAGAAGAGTAAGTAACCACAAGAGACAAAGAAGAGATTCAAAGCAGGCGCTAAAGTGATAGAAGACTGAGCCCCTGGTTAAAGCTTTACCTTCATGCATCATTTCCTCTATTTTTTTCCTCTCTCTCTCTCTGCCTGTCTCCCCACAATCTTTAATTTAGCCTTCTATCTAATTTGCTCCTCCTTCACCTTCACTGACTTCTCATTCAATCCTTTGTTCACTGCATTCACTTCTAATTTCGTGTTCCCTCTGACCTGCCTGCTCTCTCGTGCTCCTTTGCTCCAATGCCTCATTGTTTTGAGAGTTTTCTCTGGCTGTCTTTTACTCTTTTTAGTCTGCTTTCCTGGCTTTGGGAAAGTATTTTGCCTCTGTGATAGCGTTTTTTTTTTTTTTTTTTTTTTTTGAAGAGTATAAACTTCTCTCTCCTTGAGTCTTTTTCCTCCCTTTAGCTTCTTTATTCTTTATAATTTTAATGTGCCTCTTACTTTCACTCCCACTTTTAGCTACTATTTCACTGCTGCCCCAGTCTTACACTTATATAATAAAATTCTACTTTTATTACTGCACTGAATATATTTTGGCATTTCATCCTTGCCCCCTCTGTCCTTGTCCTTATCCATTTCATTCATTTTGTTCAGTTTCGCCTTTCTTTCCCACTTTGCTTCTTCTCGCTAAACTCTCACCATCTCAACCTATGAATTTTACTTTTTAGTCTGACTGTATACGAGAATGACACCACAAAAATGAATCAACAATTCTACATAAATCATGGTTTTTAATGGTAATTTTAGTATCAGAGAAAAAGGGTTGTAAAATGTAGTTTAAGACCATAATACTTTAGATGCACCTTTTATTATGCTGAAAAACAAGATCTCCCTATTCAGAATCTTCATTTTACATCTGCCAACTCTGCTTCATTTTCAGCACACAGTTCATTCAGCTGCTAAATCAAAGTAAAACTGATTCTCCTGCTTGCTTTTGGTCACCTCAAGTGATGATCACTCCCTTCTTATCTTCTCTTACATTCTCACTTTCCATCCATGTCAAAAAAACAAATGAGAGGCCTGACCATGACAGTGTCAGTAAATGATGCAGCATCTTTCACACAGGTGAAAAGATGGTCTTAGTAGGGGCTGTGGAAAGATGTACCACTGAAAGAACATTAATTGTATTTTTAAGGTGGAGGAGTCTGGTTACAAAACCTTGGGCCCGGTTAAAGGGCGACCCCACCAATATTTAAGTTGCTTTCTATGGCTTTAGCTTAGGGTGTAAATGTACGGTAATGCTTTTAAACTTCCGTCTGACTTCCCTGTATTAAAATACTTTTCTGCTTCTAGCTAAAAAGCTCCTCCAGATGACACCTACCAGAGGAGTGATGTCATCTGGAGGAGCTCTGGAAAAGCAGGTTGACACCATGATTCCATCCTCCATAGCAAGAGCAAAGAGAGGACATAACCTGAAATGAAGGTTCCTCCAAGTGATGCCATCTGGAGGCATTTTTCGGCCAGAAGCAAAGAAATATTTTAATATAGGGAAGTCAAAGGTTAATGTAATGGAACTGAGGTACATCTACTACCCATACTAGAACCAAAAGAAAGAAGTTCAAAATCAGTGAAAGCATCCTTTAAAGTTTTAGAGTTTGTTATCACTGAAAATGACACATGGACAAGTTAAAATTACAACATTGTAACTCTTAATAGTTACCTAGTTACACACATTAGGCACAGTCCTGTATTGTCCACCTGACAAATGTGACCATATTCCATTGCTGTTAAATTCTTTATTCACCCTCTCCACCACCTGCCTGTTGCACAACCACAGTTGAAGGGTTTGGATGTTGGATTTACAAGATTACATTATTTGCTTTAAAACATCAATTGTTTTTCTTGTGACTGAAAAGATCCTAAAGTCATAATTTACATAAATTTGATAACTGATAAAAATGTTTTCCTTTATTTCAATTTTACATTAGATTTGTACCCCCCACTTTTTTTTTTTGCTCTTTCGAGAATGGCACAGACTTACTGTTTGCAGTGATTGATCACTTTTACTTGTGCCAACTTGCCTCATTTGACCCGTCTTCCCTTGCAACTGAGGAAGCCCATCATTTCCTCGACAGCTTTTCTTAAAAACTTGTGCAAGTTTTATTCTCCGCTTCTCCATGAGGAAGTTTCTGTTCACCCCTCCGACTCTGTCACTCTTCATGTTTTTTCAGCATGTTCTATTTTGTTTCCCCTCACCTATTTTATTCCTGACATCTCGTTTCTCACATTGTCCCAGACGGGGTTTTGCCGTTTCCCTTCTTTTTCTTACTTCACCGCAGGGCCTCTCCTGCTCATCATTATCTCTCAACATTCCACCCACTGCCCATCTCTTCACCACTTTTCTTCCGAACAAGGAGTGAAACAGGAGCTCCCTGCACTCTCATTTTTCACTCCCCATTCTCTTTTTGTCCTACATGTGGGGATGCTGCCACCTACTCCTTCGACTAATCATCCCCCGCTCCCTTCAGACTCCACGGAGTGAGTGAGTGAAATCTTCTCATATTGACATGTGTGTGTGTTTGTGTGCATATGAATGTATGCATGCCAGCCTGAGCAACAGCTGCAAAGGAAGCCTTTTAGGCTTCCTTGCCTTTTTAGAAAGCAAGAAACATAGGAAGACTCGAACATGGATTGATAAAAGAAACAACACGGAAGAAACAGGGAGATACACATGAAATCTGGATGCCCCGTTTGAGTTCGGCTCATAAACACAGTGCTATACGTGTAGCTTGCATTTAGCTTTTGTGGCTGCTCAGTTAGGCAGGATAAAACCCCACAAAGCTACTTTCATCTCTAAACCAACTCCTAATGCAACACTTACAACTTAAGAGTTATATGAAAATTTCTAAAAAAGTCTCAGTGCTAGTACACTCTTTTCTGGTGGAGGGAAGAAATGATCGTCTCCCACCAGGATTCAGCAGAAAGATGTAACATTCAAGCGTTCCAAGTGTTGGTCTTACAACTTTGCCAGTGGCCTTACTGCTCATGATTAGAGTACAACTAGGAGCCAAACTGTGATAAAAGGCCCACACAGCCACCCAGGTTCCTCAAATTATACCGTGTAGACATTGTCAGGAGTGAATCTAGTTTGTAGCACTTAGTGTAAGAAACACAGCTTTACAGCCTTTGGGAATCTCGGCTGAGCTGTAATTGAGTCCAACCACTGTGAGAGGGTCCTTTAGTTTTGCAGCTGACAGCACCAACCAGAAAGTAACACAGCTTTGCTCCTTCTGTAGCCTAAAATGCCTGAAGTCTAAAAAGTGCAGGAGATTATTACTGTAAAATATTCAGAGTGTTCTGTTGTTGGTAGATATTTCAGACCTTGGTGCATTGTTTGGTCGGTGGTACTAAATAACACTGCTGTTCACTTACTGGAATCTAAGGAAATCTGAATTTAAGTTAGAAGGAAGAAGCAAAAATAGTGTTTCTAACATGAAAGAAAAATGTTAATGTGTGTTTAATACCTAAATTAACATCAGTCCATCATCCTTAAAATAATGTTACATCAATGAGATTAAGGGGCCTCTGAATAATGCGTAATAAGATACATACAGGAGTGTTATTCCACCCTTTTATTATATCTTAATTATATAGAGCCTAGTCTGTGAGATTGCAAATTTAACCAGACAATTTTAAACAGGAAAAGAAAATACATCTTGCGTAACACAATTTCATGAATTAATTGCATTTTTTTCATTGCTACAGATATCAGTAAATAGCGGATGGTCCCTTACTTGTTGCACCAACAGGTGCAGAGATATCTGACTTTATGGATGTTGTTTTTGAACTTTTATAGTTTTTATGTTTTGGTGGAATTTACACCGATCGTGTTTTGGAGAAACTTGTGAATTTATTTCAATTTACTGGTTTACAGTTGATATTTAAAATCAATTTATTGTGGTTGAGTGTTTTATTGATTGCTATAAAAATGTGGTTACTACTCATTACTATTAACTGCAGAACAGCTGTACTGCCGTGATGGTTTATTATAAAATAGCTTCTTAAGGAAAAAGCTCAGGCAGCTTCTTTCTGCTGCAGCAGAGTTTGCTCTTTCAGAAGGGCGAAGGTTAAAAGGCTGTGTGTGTTGACACACCTTTCAGTTATGCTTTAACCAAAAATAGCATCATTCAGCAAATATTTTCTACACTTTGTAACCAACAATCATTTGCCTAATTCCCACAGTATAAATTTGGCAGCTGCAGCTCACGTCTGCCACGTTGTTGAAGAACATACAATAATTCTTCAGAAAGTTAATGTAAGTTACATTAAAATGACAAATGTCTATAGCATTAATCAACATTACTAATACTTCATGAAGTTACGGTAAAGTTTGTAAAGTTTGTAGAACCCTTAAGATTTAACACATTGCATGCAGCTCTACAATGAAATGCCATTTTAAATTTTAACCAATTTGCAGTGGGGCGACACGCCTAAAATCAATGTTTAAAAAAAAAAAACCCTGTTTTTCCTTTGCCTAATCAAGCAACTGCATGAAGCATTCTACCTGCCCAAGAAAAGCCTTGTGGCATGTTGTTTTTGGACACAAAGTTGAAGCAGTCAAAAACTACACCTAAATTCAAGACCAACTTTATTTTGAATCCATCGAAAGAAGCTGAAACTAAACTATTTAATATCAAAAGTATTTAATCTGTTGTACAGAGTAAAATTGTGTTATCCCTTTTCTCCAGCTCTCAAGATGTGGGCTGTATATGCACAGCTGTGTGGGTAGCATAATGTCATGTTCTGCATCTTAAAACACAGTTCAGATTGTGGTTGCTTAGGATCAAAATGCTGCCAAACATCAACAGCATTGACAGTACATGGGGGAAGACTGAAGCTTTATCTCTGTCCCGCTGCTCTGCAGCACTCTCGCAAAAAGACATGAAAATTATTTTCAAAAAAAGTTTAACTGGCTATAGAGATGTTCAAGATTGACACTTTACACTGGTTATAAAACTCAAAACACTTTGCAATGTGGGGAAAAAAATACAACTGAACTTTGGGTCTGTACAGGTTGTCCTTCAAACAGAATCTGAGGTCTGCTCATTGCAGAAAAGCATTTATCTAATATTGGCTTCAGCTTCTGCTAAAATGTACATTAATAATGCCATTGGCATAATTAATGTATGATGCTGCACTTCCTCACCCTGACAGCATACAGAACCACATACTAAACATATCAGCTTGGTTAAAGGCACAAAAAAGCAAAACAAAAACACATTACATTTTTAGAAGTTATCATTGCTTTTATACACACTCAGATTCAAAAACATTTCTTAGATCCCGTTTTATTTCACAGACAGAGAGCAGCCCCCGGCTACAATTTGCCAATGATGACTCAGCTCAGGTAATTGAGCAAAAAACTAATGAATAATTTAGTCCCTGTGCATTCTTAGTTATTATGTTCAGACTCTACTCCATGCGGAAACAACACCAAGATCAATTCAAGCAGCCAGGACTTTTTGGTCAGTCACCTACATTAACAATTACGGATTAGTCTCTAAAACCGACACGAAGTTCAACAAAAGGTGAGGTTTAATCAGAGTCCTATTGTACATCACTTGTACAAAACGCCATGAGAATGAAGTATTTATTTTGTAACTGAAAACAGATGTCACAGCTTGCTCCAATCTGTGGAATGTGTTACTGAGCTCTGACTACACACTGCGCCAGTTCCTGTGAAAGATGGTCACACTTTGAGGAGAGAATTCTTGTTAGGTGTTTTATTTGTAACTTTTTTATCACAAGACAGGTGGTGGATATTTACCTAAACAATACAAATTTTAGTAACTGATGACAATGTATCCAACTTTTAATGTATGTATACAACTTATAAGGTAGCTTTTGGTCAAAACTGTACATTTTAGACCTTCATTTTTATTAACTATATCATGTAAGCATTTTTGAGGCTACAGATGGTGCCATGTTTGTTGTGCAACTAACAACGGTTACAGGTGTCATTGTTTTATTGAAGAATAAGTGGAAAAGGCAGTTTGTTCACATCCAATACAGTGTTTATGTCCCTTTGCAATGCAGCAACTGTCTCACATTTTGACTGAAATGCAGTTCACTGGGTTGTTTAAATTATGTTCATTGGATATAACAGCAACAACAGTTGTTCCTGTTGGGGCATGAGGCACAGATTACAGAGATTCATATGACCCCAAATTTTTTTTTTTTTTTTTTTTTTTTTAACCCTAGTAAGTCACCAACCTGCTGTTCTATTGCAAGCAATCCCATAATTAATAGTGGAGTGCACAAACTCTGGTGAACTGTGGGTCATTAGATGTCAGCAGGGTGTTTCATTCTTCAAATGACAGTAACAAGGTCCACACAAACACACTTCACCTATGCAACCCCGTGAGGACTGCTTTACGCCCACAAACCCATTGACCCTGTCCCTCCTACATACTTGAGGTCCTGATGGATTTGGTTACAGATCACTGAGTAATGTGACTATATGACTAAACATTCAGAACACACAGATCGTCACTCCTTTGCTCAAAGAGCAGATGCAATGGAAATGTAGTTACAGAGAATAGACACTATTACACAACGATTACACAACGATCTCCAACTAAACTGCTATAGAGAGACAAAAAATTATGCAACGTGAAAAACAAATTGTCATTTTCAGTTAACTACAGATAGGGCAGTAAAAGGTCAGTCAAGCTCAACCACCCACTCCCACAGACCCCCACAAACACCAACTGTAAGGTCTGTATATGGCAGTAAGGTCTGCCAAAGAAATCTTTTTTTTTCAATTAAATAATAAAAAGCAATAAAGTAGCCAAATAATGTGGAGTCTGAGAAAGAGTAACAAGAGAGCAAGAACAAATAAATGAAGAAAACAAAATAAAAAAAATATTTAATACCTGGAGAGCATAGTTGGAACAAATTACAAATAGTGAATGACAGGACAGTAAAATGAGAAACGGAAAAGTAAATAAAAACAGAGTGAACGTTTAATTGCACAGTTCTTTATCTGCATAGTCACCAATGTGGCATTTTAAATACAATTTAAAAAGAAGAAGCCCCAACAGTATCAACAAAAACAGTACCGCACCAAAGCCAAATATGGTAAATGGTCTGCACTTATATAGCGCTTTTCTACCTATTGGCACTCAAAGCGCTTTACACTGCTTCTTGTTCACCCATTCACACTCACAATCACACACACATTCATACACCGATGGGGGAGCTGCTATGCAGCTGGCCAACACTCACCGGGAGCAGCTAAGTTGGGGTTCAGTGTCTTGCTCAAGGACACTTCGACATGTGACCGGAGGAGCCGGGTATTGAACCAACAACTGTGAGATTGGTGGACAACCGCTCTACCTTCCTGCGCCACTGCCCACTGCTTGACAAATTTCATTACAATGTCAAAAAATTTGCAGGGACACTCGCAGTCTTGAAATACCTGACTGGACATAATATTTTCCCCCAAAGAAGAAACTAAGGAAATCTGTAGCGAGGACTTGTTAAACGGCATGTACTATATTCTCCTTCCTTTATAAACCTTCAGGTTTCTGTATGCTCTGTATCCATCAATCTTTTAGATGTATTGACAGGAAATTATTTCGGCTTTAAAACATATGCCAAACATGGTCAAGAAAAACAATGGCTGTCAGCTGAATCTTTCCATCATCAGAGCTGGGACACAATTAAATATTGCAATATAATTATTAAACACTACTGAGAAATGCTTTATTGCAGTTGTTTAACTCACTTGTTCATGCTTCAAAGCAAAAAGTGCTGCCAAATGTCAAACCTAGCAGTGGACTGCTGAAAGTGGAAATCCTTCATTAAAGATGACACTAAGAAGGTGTGAATTAAACACACATTTTTTGCCAAAAAAAAAAAAAAAAGAAATGCAGTAACATGAACTATTTTCTTTTTTAACTAAGCTGAATGCCGTGATAAAATTATCCAGTACAATTATTTCAGCAAGAAATGTCATTTACTGAGCAATTACAGATGTTCACTTAAAGTACATTAAGTACACAGATGAGAAATGCATAGGGAGCCAGAAAATGGGATCACAGAGAGCTCAGAATAAAATTAATTAGATGAAGCAGAAGAGGAAAGGTAGAGTAGTTAAAAAAAAAAAGAAGCAGATGAAAAAACAACATGCAGTTGACACCTCAAGTCTTCATTTTATGGCCACGCCACAACCTACCATCTTTCTTTATAACGTTTGTTTTGTTAGTGGCAGCACGGAGCGTTGAAGCAAAATACGTAAAATAGGACAAATCCTCTTTCTTCTATCAAAAGAACACACTGTTGCAAACACATGCACACAAAGACAAGGAAATACACACTACTTCTGATCACTATCATTGCATCGCTCTTTTTTAACCCTCCTGTCATTCACTCATCCCCTCAGAAAAAAAAAAAAAAAAAAAAAACTTACAAGAAAATGTCATCTTGCCTGTATCTTTAATAATCTGTCAGAACTTTGCCCTTTATTAAACCGTCATGAAATGGATTATCACAACAAAGTTATTGTACATTGTAATGTTTCTAGTGAGGAGTGGCTGAGATTAGGAGTGTGCGCTTGATTCTATTTTAATTGACAATTAATGAATCCAGACATTAGCTGATCCAACCACCTGGCTAAGGGCAAACCATAATTAAACTAATTAGAATTAGAAAAGAGACTTTTGTTCTCAATCAGTCATTAAAGCAGCCAAAACACCAGGCGTTCACCCAAAGTAATTTCTCTTTCTCTCTACCCCCTCCTTCTCCCGCAGCGCTTTGTTTGCCAACCCTGGTAAAAACACCTTTTGCTATAGTTTTTCTCTGACTTTTCCTAATGATTCACTCGTCCACTTTTTTTCTATGCCCTTCTAATTACTGATGACTTTGTCTTTTGCCGATGTTCAAGCCTTCAACAGTTCATCCAGTAACTCTGTGGACATTGTGTTTGTCTCTCAAGCTAACAGAGTCAGGCAGTCCATGCATGCTGCAGAGATTTACACACTGTAGTGTCTGGTCGGTCTTCCAGACCAGAATAGCAGGCATCACAGTGGTTTTATCAGTTCATCTGGGTGGAAATGCCTTGTGGGATTTGTTGCAATATTTAACAGCCCATCCAATGTATACATCACTCACACCATGTATTCATTTCCCAAAATGCCACACATCTTAAGCTAGTGTTCCTCAGGGCAGTCTGATACAGGAAGTCCAATGCTGCTACCAGACTGTGATTTAATTAGATCATATCAATCCACTGAAATTATTTTTCCAGTCTGCTGACAGGAGAGCAAAGTACTTATCCAATTATCTATGTAAGGATGATTTCCGTTCTTTGACAGACAGCTGGGTGACAGCTTCTGTGAAAAATTCACATTTTATGCATTTATATGATGCTCTTAACCAGAGCCACTTAAGAGTGAAGGCAGCAGTAGAATAATCTTCAGTTCCTTGATCACAAACATTACTACATTTTTAAAATAGACCTAGAAGGGTGAGCTGAGGCAGCCGATGAGTAGAGGAACTATGATTTAGCGTAGAGAAGGTGATTTGGGTTACTTTTTGAAGGAATGGGTTTTTAGCTTATAACGGAGCGCTGCCTTTCTAACCAGTGGCAAAGTCATTCCAATTTTTGCCTTTTTGTGCTGATTCATTGTGGCCCACAGGCTTCTGTAAAAACCCCTGAAATTCATAATTGTAAATAATCCCATGCCAAACTGTGCAACAGTGTCACATTTCCTTTAACATAGCCGCTTCCTAAAGCCTCGGAGGAATCACTTCTCCACAAATAACTTCTTTGATCAAGGGGCTGCTGTGTGAAATGCAGACTAGTAATCATTTCCTTACTCAAGACGGCCCATTTGCACAGCTTGCAACATAAAACCACAGCAAATATATTGTTGAATATATTCCTGTGGATATTCATTTTCACTTGTCAACTTTGTGACCCCTTTACCTTCCCTTTGGCCTTTACTTGTGCACAAGAAAATTTAAAATGACACTCAGCTTTGTAAATGACCGAAATGTATTGACAGACTAAGTACTTGCCCAGGATTTTAATACCTAAATGAGGAAAAGCCCTTTTGAAACAGGCAATTCATCTCTGGCACCATCCTGAAGAAACCTGTACATATTGTGCACATATTTGTTTCATTTGTTCATGTTTCAACAGATTTTCAACACACTGAATAATGACTCCTAAAGGGCTCTTGATTTTTTTTTTTTGCATTTTTTCCTTGCCTCCGAGTTCACATCGATCTACTAGCAGTCTAGACCTCGTGATGAAATGCAACTATAAAGGACCAGGACAGCTGTAAACATGTCACCTCTGCTGGCCTCCTAGCTCTGTAGGGCCCTAACAAGATCTTTGTAAATGCCTCAACTGGAGGGCTGTTACGGTCCAGGCTAGTTTTACAGCCAACAAGAGCATTACACTCTTCTTTGGCTCAGAAACTACATTAAATAACCACTTTCTTCATGTCGGACATGTTTATGTGCAAGTGTATAATAACACTGGACTGCATTATAATTTTACCTAAGTGTTAACATACATGCTTATATATGCATATGCACAGTAATTTGGAAGATGGGTAATTAAGGAAGACCAAACAGAGAAAGGGATGTGGGTGGAGAGGTAAGAGAGACTTAACGGGATGTATTGATGAACTGTTCCCAACAGTTAGCAAAGTCTTATGAGCAAGGCAGACATCATCAGACTAACACTGAGAGTGTGGAGGCTTGTAATGGAATTTTATATAAGGGAGAGCACAGAGAAAGCAGGTATACCTCAGGCTCAGTCTCGGAGACAGAAAAAGTTCAGTGCTACTGGGCTGCCAGATGTTGCAAATTAAATAAGCAACTCTAGCTGTCAAATAACCAGCATAACTTGTACGTTTGCAGTAAAATTGGCAGCTCTGATGAATCATATTTTCCTCCAAGGCTGTCACACATTTTCAAAAAAACAAAACAAAAAAACAGATGCATTCACAGGTGCAGTCATCACATTATATGGCAGGGAACAAACTACTCCTACATTTAACACTGCCCTGGAGATGAACTGTTTGGAAACCATTTCATTCTTTGTGGGAGTGTGAGTGTAACAAAAACATAAAGCGAGCTAGTCAAGAAATTGAGATCTGTATTCCAACATGTCCATTCATTTAGAAAATGTCTCTTAAAAATACAGAGGCCCTCTAGACATTGACTACAAGACTGATACATGCCCACAGCAGGTAGAGCTGTATATGATTCCCCATTCTTTAAAAGCTTGTAATTAAAAGACTGAAGGAATAAAACTCTAAACCCCAATGCTCTCAGAATGATTGCATCAATTATTGAGGTTGATAAACTCCATCTGTTTATTTTCAATTAA
The DNA here is from genome assembly GCF_033026475.1 of Channa argus. Lineage (NCBI taxonomy): Eukaryota > Metazoa > Chordata > Actinopteri > Anabantiformes > Channidae > Channa > Channa argus. Next base: position 20,681,359 of record NC_090208.1, read on the forward strand.
CACAATCTACAAGGGCGACCTAAGACATCAGAATGCCAACGTCCAACTCTGAACATGTTTATTCCAATGCTGTGCTTACATTTGTATTATTTTGTTTGTTGTTTAGCCTATTATATGACAAGGAATTTGTTTGTGTTGTTTGTCTTGTAAGTAGACTGCATTAATATCTGGGGTGTGTAATGGATGATTAAGCCCTAAACCTTCCTGAGTGTGTGTGTATGAGTGAGCTAGTAACACATCAATTAATCATTGTGTGTACCGACCCTTAATTAAAAACTCCCACTTTTCCCTGGACCCTAGCCCTGTGTGCACATCTGTGTGGAAGAATGTCTGCATTTGTATTCACATCACTAGTGCTGAATCTCAATATTCATGACTATGCATGGGAACTTGCACAACACTACTTCTCATACTGCAATCTGCATTTAACTGTGGTACATCCTGATTTTTTTTTAATTCGTTCTGCTACAATTTCAGTAAACTTAAGCTACAATATAAACTGTACGAATAATTAATGCACCATTAACATGCATTCCAGCCTCTGTGTCAGTGATTTACTCATTCTCCCGACTACACCTGAAGCCAATGCCTTCCTGAAAGTTGACTGGTCATTAACATTTCTCAATTTAGAAATCCATTAATGTTTCATCAAATTGTGCTTCAAGGCAACATGCTGAAGATTATCAAGAGCAATAACATGTTCTGTCTGCATGTTAACTGTGTTTATCTTTCATTTCTATGTGGGTTGGGTATTGGATGCTCTGCCGCCTACTCTCAATCCAAGCCTCTAATTGCTCTCTTTGGTTTTCATTTGTACTTGCCGCCTACACCTACACTTTAAAATTCTATTGCAATGTCTCATTCTTACTCTGCTACGGATTTCTCAGTCATCGAAGGTGCAATATTGGAAATTTACTCATCAGCAAGTGTAATCGTTCATTCTCCAACTACATCATCTACATCTAAACAGTGCACACACACAGCTGTGAACTGAAAGTAAGTGAACTTGGCAAACAGTTGACCAGTCTGCCATGACAGATAGCCAATCCCCTGGGAAAAGGACATCAGTCAGCCAACTAATCAGATTTCACACCTTCAGCAAGGTCATCACCTTCTCCTCACCCTCTACCAGCCCTTCTGTGTTTCCAGCTCTCACTCAGATTACAAATTAATATTCAAACAGTTGTCCAGGGCACTACAGGGGACCCTGAGAATGTATGCGTTTTTTGTTTTAGTGTACATGCATGCAGCTAAATTTAAAGAATAAAAAGACAGGCAGAGAGAAAAGGAACAGAAAAGAATGAAAAAAGAGAAATGCAAGCAGAGTGGGCACTGAAAGAGTGGAACCAATCAGGCAATGCGGAAGTTGCTGTGAAAACACTTTCTTCCGCTTTGAAGTTGGATTTTTGGCTACTAGTACAATACTAGTACAGATTTCTTCATTTAGTAAAATAAATATTCAAGAAACAATTTTTACTTTTTAAGTGGATATATATTCCCTCGTGATCTTCGTGATAATTTTGAAATTAATTTCCCCTTTTTCTGTCTCTACCTGGATTTGTGTCCAGTTGAATTTGTACATTTACTGACAACCTTATATTTTGTGGCTGACTGCTAAGTGAGAGTGAGAAAAACAGAATGGAAATGCTGGGAAGCCTAAAGCTACATCTGAAACAAACAAACAAAAAAACATTGTCAAAGAGAGATGGAGTTTTGAATAAATCATGAGTTATAGTTTTAACAATGGCAAAGGAAAGTGTACTAGTGTCTACTGTATGTAGCGAAGGGAGGAAACAAGTCAAATCAGACAGGAGGCAGTCTGATTGATTGTCTTTGTAGTGGTGTGAAGCAGCAACATTTGGCAACTGCATGGTTGGCAGTATCAATAACATGTTGGTGTGTCTTCAGAGCATTTGCATATAAATACAATTTCAGTAAGCTGCATTAGAATGGAAAATCATCCTTTGGGTTAGTCATCATTTTGGTTAAATGTTCCTTTTTTTGGCATCACACCTTGTCATGCGCCTCCCGTCTCGTGGTCCCCCTCTCTCAGTCACACCCAATTCCAGGCAGTTTAATCCTCATTATAGCTTCGAAGTTCCAATTAAGACCATCCAACTTCTATTTACTGGGTTTACACGTGTCCACAATAGCAAGATGCTGATTTTCTGGCTATAAACACATTTGTGAAGTCTGATTGGTGGCAAGACATTGTTGTTGTTGGCTTGACATGTTGCCTTATTAAGTGTCTTTCCAAGATGATAACAGAATGACAAGTTATGTTTGTGTAAAATGCTAACAAAGCACTGTACTGTAGGTGTTAAAGTCAAGTGCTTAGTTGTTGTTTACGAGGCCCAATGCTCTGTCATATTAACAAGTCTGCCCTTCTTTCTGACTTATGTCCTCTGCAACTTGTCCTTTCACCTGCCAAAACACTTTTATACGTTGAATGAGAAAAATTCCCATTCTCACTGCATTTAAAATATATAAAATAATTCCTTAGACAACATTTACATTTAGTCATTTCACATAATGTAAACTGTCTCAACTCCCATAATGCTCCTATCAAATGGTTGGTAGCTATAGCTTGTTCAATGTACTGGATTGGCCTATATACTGCATTAGATTACAAGGTACATGTGTCCATTTTTGGATACACAAATTAAAGACACCTTACAGCGCAAAAAAAGGCAATATCAGTGTTTAAAGTGGTGAAAAAAGTTAATTATTGTTACAAAAGGAACAAGAAACTGCCTATTTAAGGTGATGATTAAAGACACCTTGTTACATTTTGCAGAGCAGTGATTCTGTACAGTTTTTTAATCATGCAGTACATGAACCTTTCAGTGTGAGATGGAAAGTTAATACTTCTCCTGTGAGACTTTAAAATTTTAATACATTCAAGGCATTAAAGTTAAGCAATTTATATTGTATTTTTTTGGTCTTGCCTGACTTTTAGAGTCAACTTTGCTCTCATGGCTCACAGCGCTAAACAATTGATAAACAAGTTTGTCATTTTTTATTCTTCCAGTTCTTTTTTACATTTTCCATCAGTGTCGACTGATTCCTTTGTCCTGTTTCTTAGTTCTTTTCCTTGAGTCCACACAACCTCCCATTCCTCCATTCCTCCCTTCATCAGCTACAGTATCAGCCTACCTGCAGGGTCACTATCACTAATGGGATTTGCGTGTCTTGATCTTTTATTCAATTTCCTAAAATATGGGTTTTCTAGGACTTTTAGTTAGGAAAACACATCTAGACATATGCACAAACGCGCATACAATCACGGTGCATGAACACACGGATAATTACGACACTGTTTGTACGGTTAAGTACCGTGCAAGTGGTTGTTTAGAGGTGTGAAATGAAAAATGAGATGGACAGATAACCCAGCCCCCAGAGACACAAATTAGTGTGTCATTTTAAGTGAGTGTGTACATGACTACGTGTGACAAAAAGTGTGTTTGTGTGTTGTCAGTGTGTCTAAACCTATTATTCCTCTTACTGATAAGTCAATGATTAATTTTGTAGTCTCGTGTCTTTGTAAATGCAAGGTCAATGATCCTAGATCAATGTTTTTGCCTACTCTTGCCTAAAAATATAAAGGTCAGAGACAGCCAACTCTAGCCCAGAGAGGAAAGTGGGTCACTGTGTGTGTGTGTGTGTGAGAGAGAGATGAGGTTTTATATTATATACTGTGTAATAATAAAACTTTATTTTATTTTGGTCCAAGTTTAATTCACTAAAATAGCCTTGTTCCTGAGAAATTATATTCGTGAGAATGGGTCATACAGAAAGACAGTAAACAATAATAAAAGAATGGTCAGAATAAAAGCAGATAAGAAAATGGCAGGCTCAGCTATCTAAAAACAACAGATCCACATGAGAAGACTACAAGTAGACAAAGGCCAGACAGATAAAGTTTTTGGCAAAGAGAGACATATGAAAGCAGCTTGTGTATCATAAGAGTCAGACATGATAGTACAGCTCGTAAGGTAAGGTGCTTGGCCAGACAGGCATGTGTACACACACACACCCCCACACACCCCTCAAGAGAAATACAGTATGGAAACAAATACACAGTAAAGAGGTGCTACCAATATCCTCGTATTTAAAAATTTGTTGTACCGTTGCTACAAAGACATCACTGCAAGATTATATCTATTATCATGAGAAGAAAAAAAAACAAAAAAAAAAACAAAAAACTAAAACTGCAGAAGGCCACTGTATTATAAAGATATGAAATTTTGACAGAGTTGGTTCATTTTTCTGCTGTAATGAATGAGTAGTTCTGCTGATAATCTCTGCACAAGCAGGCTCAGGGTTTCTAAATTCACAGTAGCCCACATCTCCTATTTACAAAGAAATGCAGAACACACACTCTGAATTTACTATTCTGTTCCTTTATATGATTAATTCTAGTTTCCTGCAAGGATTATTCATGACATTTTCATAGAAAATATTTGCAGATCATGAAGTAAATTTTAGAAAAATGAAGCACGGAAATAAAGGCTCTTAAGTAAACACTGGGAGGGGAAGGAAGAAAGACAAGGAGATAATGTAGAGTGCAAACTGCAGCTGATCAAAGAGCCAAATGAGGACAAATATGTTTTAATGAAGATTTTGTACAATAACAATACCTTCCCCACTAAAATGAACCCATCTCTGGTCTATGATGATGTGAGATGAATAAAAAGCCATGTGACATAATCATGCAAGACAGAAATGCCATATAAATCCCACTCTTGCACTGACAAAGTGAGGTAAAAAGAGGGTCACGCATGTGGTGATCTAAAGATGGGAACTAGCCTGTGGCCTGACAGGAGATAATGAAGCAAAAAATTACAAAGGTTCTTAAAAGAGCCTCTCTAGGATATCAGCAGCCCATTCCTCACTTGTGTGCACAGACACACATGGACTCACAACCTTAGGCCAACTCAAACACACTCGCACTCAGTGATGAGGTAAGGAAGGTATGGAAGTGCACGATTAATAGCTTGACGTACAACTTGCAAGTTGAATCACTTTCAAAACAATAATGATGATTAACTAGTGATGGGCTTTTGCAAGTTTTGAGAAGCTTCATTGAGAGTTGTTGGGCGTCGAGTGCAGCATAATAAATTATTCTAGTCATGGATTCAGTTTCCTGCAGAAACGTGGGTGTGATAAGAACCCAAAGGGGAGACGAGGAGACTTGCTGGGACCATTACGTCAGGCAGGTCAGGTATAAGCAGACTTAGAGCCAACTGTAGTGAGACTGGCGTCTGGTTAAGCATACATAACACATGACTGGTTGGGAGAAGTCACAAAAAAACTGTCACTTTTTTTGCTGCTGTAACTAAACTAGTTGTCTGTCAGTGACCCCTTACGAGTTTCTACATTTCTTTTGCAGCATAGCTTTATGCCTCTTTGCTGCAATATATAATTGTAAACCATGTACTGTGATAACTATCATAGTGTAAGAATCTAGTCAATAAGCAGCCTTATGTATGATCAACAGTTTGTATAGGGCGTGATCTGTACTTACTTTGACATGATGTAGTTCTACAATTTAGTGTCGCTAATTCCAAAAGCAAAATTCCCTCCAGTGTTGAATTGGGTTAGTTCCTGTTCTTGGGGGCAGAGTTCCAGTCCAAAAAGACGTTTTCAACAAGGAAGCCTCCTAATTTCTAGCTGACAGGGTTTGTCACACATGACAGGTGGAACTTTATAAATGTATCGCTAGCTAGTTAGCAACAAAATTAGTTTAGCTAGCATGCTACTTGGATGACCAGCTATCCATGTGCAATGCAGGTAAACATACTGTACATAGACGTCTCTATGGGCAGCACCACCTTCCTTGTCTTTTCGTGTTACACTCTTCATCTTGATTGCCCTTTCACTGTTTTCCCCCTGCTCCTCTATCCATCTTGCACGTCACTTGCTTTGCCCTCATGTCTCATGTCCTGTCCATCACTCTCACCCTTTTTCCTGCAGATGTGACATTTTACTGCTGAACACACATGCCTGCACAGTGTCTTCTGTGCACATATCACGCAAATGCTGCCATGTGCTAAAATGCTGATAGACAAGCACAGACACACACAGAGAAAACAAACAGAGCTTTCTGAAATGCCAAACATAAATCGACACAACAGAGGAGAGTAGCATATTGTCAAGTGTTAACTAGGTAACAAACTTTGGTGGATGCATTCTGGTTCTCACTTCAATTTTAAGGTTATACTAAACAACCTTGACTATAGGAGCAAGCAAAGACTGAGCTCAAACATCTGGTGGAGCTGATGTTTTAATTTTTCACTGAGAGAATTTAAATTTAAAAAAGTAAAATAGGAGGTTGTCAGCAATTATCTCTCTGTGAACAGACCAAAGCATTAATAATTCTTGGATTTGTTGCCAACACTGTGGCTTTGTACTGGTGAGATTCCAGCACGTCACTAGCAACACTCTGCAAGGCCAGTGCTCACAAACACACAAACACTGAACCATAATTGCCACGGTAGTCAACAGACATTGGTCACATATGCCATATCAGATGCATTTTCATAGGGAGATAAAACATTAAATTTGTCCTCACCACTCAATTCAGCCAACTAGCTACACAAATTTTACACACTATGACATCAGCTAAATGCAATTATTAGCTTGTGGGACAGATTTTAGTCAGGGAAATGAGAAATGATTTGCTGGATGATGTAGGGTGTCCACATCAAACTGACTTCAACTGTTTTAGAGCAGCACAACATAAAATATGCGTAGTAGTGGAAAATTTATTCCTTCAGTGTGTTCGATAAGACACAACCCAGGTTCTCAGGAACCATCTGCTCTTCAATGCAGAAAGCTAAACAGTTACAGATTTAAATTTGTAATGCCAGGTGGGTGCAGTTAACTAGCTGGCAAGATGGGCAAAGTGGGCTCTCAATGTGCCATCATGTCCTGCACACTGTTCTTTCAAGCTGGCAACAGATGATGTCCTGCACATTTATAAAACTGTGAAAGGCTTGAAGGAGGAAGGATACTCTGTTTACCAGCTTAGGATGCAAAAAGGGAATGAGACTCAAAGGTGCTTTATAAAGAAAAAACATCAGAACAATTACAGCCAAAAACAAGCTTCTGCTCTTTTTCAAGGTAATATCATTGAGTACAGTGACAAGCACACAAGCACTTGGATGTTTTACTCTGGGACATTAAACAGCTTTAAAGTGGCAGACTTTAAATTCAGCTGTGTCTGAATTGAAGAAATAGTACGCTTTGCTCAAATTTCACGTAGTTGTAAAGAGGAACAGGAGGAACAAGTTTAATTTAAAACCTTGTATCAGTTATACAATGTCCTTTGCAGCAAGGTGCTTCTTTATTGTTGTGTCAATGCTTTACAGCAGTTCTTGTTTGCTGGTGCAGGAATTAAGATATTGGGCAAATCTGATCGGCACAGATACCAAGGTTTCAAAGATTCTTTACAGTAAGTAACAAATGTTTCCATCAGACAGCATAGATTTTATTGTAGTGATGGTATTAAATGGGTATTAGGTCAATATCCCAGGGTCTGTTTACTGTACATAAACTACAGTTGCAAGAATAAAGGGCAATGTCTGAAGGCCAATCAAGTCTGGCCTAACGTTCACTTTCTCACCCATTACAAATTGGCTGGCAGTTTCTAAAGTGCACTCCAAGTTAAATGAAAAATTAGAAGACCAATTTGACTTGCAATTTTAGCTCATTATGATTATTTCAAAGCAGACTAATGAATTATGACTGAGCTGACAAAAATTCCGCCTGCTGCAGCAATCTCATGGCCTTTACTTGTATGTTACTACAAATAAATTATGTAAAAAAAACTCTCACATACTGATACTGATCTATAATTGTGATGTGACGCCTCTCATTTACATTAACCATTATTGACATTCATTCTCAGAATATCTATAATCCTGTCATTGCAGGATATGAAAGCCATTCTCTTAATTTGCAATTTGGCATAAAACGAGCAGCGCTTCTCATTTTCTGAAAATCTGCTAACTGTTTTAGAAAGAAGACATTTTAAAAAGCCTGATCCAGCCTTTCAGCTTCAAAAAAAAAAAAAAAAAAGATGTTATGCCTGCAAAATGTCTGTTCACTAAGCTACTACAGAAGTATGGCATTTATTAGAATGAAAAAATTATTTACTTTCCTTTTCAGCTTTCCAACAGTAAAAACGGTAGGTGGTCTCAACTGATTACAAGACTTGTTTATCTTGCAGCTTCAACAACAACAATTCTTCAGCAGACATGTTTATTCCACAGTTTGTAACAAAAACATCCCTGGTTTCTAATGCTCAGTTTTAAGCTGTAGCCTTTATTAATACAGCAGCTTCAGAAAAAGTATTCAGATCCCTTCACTTTTTGCAACCTTTATGCTTAATATATACTTAAAACCCATTAGATGCGTTTTGCAAATGTGCTATTTAAGAGAAACCAATCATTCAGACCCTCAATTTAGTACTTCGTAGAAGACCTTTGGCAAGTATTCCAGCTTTGCGCCTTCTTTGCCAACTACCCACGAGGCGTGCACACCTCGATTTGGCCAGGTTACCTCATTTCTTTTCACTAATTTTCTCAAGCTGATCTGATTGAACGCGATCTTTTGCTATATGGCAAGCAGGCAATGACATGCCTTTTATTCATAGTGGCTTCAATCTAGCAAGTCTACCGTAAAGGATATTGACATGATTTGACAGCAATCATCATCGTTTAGGGATGTGTCTGCCTTGTTTTCAGAGGACTAGAACTACTTTCTCACCCAGTCAGTTTCATAACCGCGTAAATTCCATTCGAAACCTTTATATATCTAAATGAATAATGAGAAAACAGGGTGTCTGTGACTACAGTTTGCTAGTCTATCACAGAGCCACATGTAGAGCCATACAACCATTCACACACAAGCATTTTAGGGTGACCAATTACCCGACCTGCATGTCTTTAGATCATGAGAGGAAACTGAGGGACCCAGAGGAGAACCACAAGCATGGGGAGAATACGTGTTTTACAGGCCATTATGTGTAGACCAATAGACAAATATGATGAATTCTTAGAAGTTATCATAGTTCAGCACAACTTTCAACACAACATGGTGGGGAAAACAGGTGCATGTAAAACACTGTCAAATATTAGATAATTGTTAATTTTTAATTTCATTGTTAAAACTGTGTATAAATTTTAAAAAAAATAGAATGATTCTGTGCTTCTCTCTTGTTGAACTCAACATTTAGGTGATGTTTAATTTTAGCCATCGACTACAGGAAAACTTGGATTGTTAAATACTAACATCGCTTTCCATTGCTGACATTTTTATGATTGCTCAAGTCCAAATGATGAATACAAGTTTACTTTTTAAGTACAATACGCCACAATAATGAGAGTTCGTTCCTCGAACAACACTGACTGTGTTGCTTGGGCTTATTTAGGGTACAAAACACAATTTTATTTTAAAAACCCCAATAGACAATTTAAATGTACACATATGATGTGTTACATGACATTATTAGCTTATATGACAGGTCCATAAATAACCCATGCAGCTTATACTTGAGAGCTGATAAATCAGTCCCTCCAGGAATTTGTAATGTTGCCATCGTAATAGTCAACTCAACCACTCTTGCATAAATTCTATATGACCTTGCAAGTTAAAACATAAAACACTGCAAAATGCATCATCTTTTTTTGGTTCTTTGAAAAGCAGCCACGCATTTAGAAATTTTAGGTCGGGCTTTGTGTCCAAGAATGGTGAAGCAGTTATATATATACACACATTACACACACACACACACACTATAATTTGTACTCAGCAGCTGATTCACCCCATAAAAATGTCAAAAAGCTGTGTCTGTCACTTCCTTAGTTTTAACTAGATCACACAATTAACCATGCTGGACTTGTTTGATAAGATTTTCATGGGCTCTTAACCCATCTTATCAGCCAATTCACAAACAGCACGATCAAACTTACACCTCTGCTGTCAAGAAATATTTACTCCTCATGTCAAATGTTCAGGGTCAATGACAATGTCAGATTGATGCTAAAGCATTTTGATATTATCCTCTTCTAAGTTTCCCCATCAGATCAGGAGGTCATCATTTTTTCATCTGGTAGCAAACCAAGAACTTCACATGCAAAAAACAACAAACACAAAGCACTAGACCCATCAAGCAGACAATGAGATGAATGTCCTACCTTGACCCCTCGCACTCTGAACTCAGCCAAAGCTCTGCTCATCTTTGAAGATGCTTTCTGCAGGTCCTTCCCACTGGCGATGACTTTTACAAGCAGAGAGTCATAGTGGGGTGAAATGATAGCACCCTGGAAAGCTGAGGCGCTGTCCAGACGTATGCCCATGCCTTCACCACTTCGGAAGACCTGGCAGTAACAGGAGAGAGAAGAGAATAGTGAGGGACTTTATAGCAGAAATATGTCTTTAACTGGGTTTCTATTCATGCATTAGAAAAACAAACAAAAACACAAATCAAATCAGAGTGATTAATACAGAGAAATTATTAAAGTACATATCTTTTACCATTAACATTTTTACCTTACCATTAACTAAATTGAGACCATATATAAATGTATTCAAGTGCATTTGGTGGCAGAGGGTTATAAAATACAGTTTAAATACTTTCCAAATCAACATTTGTTTTCATTATGGCTAATAACATTTTTTAAGAAATATTCATGACAGTTAAATGCAACATGTCTTTCTCAATAAACCAAGACAACTAAAAGGTGCGACACTGGATTTTATACAACTCTGAATTCGACAGTTTCCCATCTTACGTTAGAAGTAATGATGGAATGGCAGGAGATTTTAGGTCCGACCGCGAAACTCAAACCAATTTTTGTACATCAACCTCACAGCTACACAAAAATGTAAACTTGGTATTGAAGAGTGTTAAATGAATAAAACTCACAACAGGATTTTGTTTTTTTCCTTTAGTTAAATTAGTGAATAATTAACGAATTAATAACATCCAGTATGTGCCAAAAATGTGTATTTACATTAATGCGCACTTATAAAGTAAGGGCAGAGAAATATACAAGCAAAGCAAAATAAAGAGCGAGGGGAAAAAACAAACAAGCTGAGAGGAACAAAAAGGCTGAACTGTTCCAAATACACTTAGTAACTCAGCAGGGAGGGAGGAGAAGAGATGTGAAGAGGAGAGTGAGGACTGTTCAACACTAAAACATATGGAGCCCTTCAAGGCCTGGAAGTGAAAGAGGAGCAGAAATTACAATTATAACAATGTTGTGCCACACTCATGATATGCTGTTACATTTTCAGGCAATGTAGACATGCAGAGCGGTTAACATTTGTGATAAACAATAGTTTTTTTAAATATTGTTTTGCTCTTTACAACTTACTGTTTTAGATTGAGTAATTACAACCTCATTCTTCAAACAAGCTCTTTGGTTAATCTCCAATGGCTTAACATGCAAAACATAAAAAGCAACTGTCTATTTTATATATAGCTGAGAAATGAATGACATGTAAAAGTAAATAAAATATTGCTGCCCATGCATACTACCTCTACATCATGCAGTTTCAAAGCTCAAAGAACCAGTTAGCCTCTTGCTGCTATTTGATTTTCGAAGCTCAGGGCTGGTCATCAGCACTCCAATTGTCACTGAAGTAGATCTCAAAGCTCCACACTCACTTTTTAATATGCATGTGAATAACGTGAGGTGCAGGCCTCTCTGTATGTAATAAATGTTTTATAAATAGGTTTTATATTTGAAGAACTTTTTTCTTAATATTACAAAGTTTTTGGAAAAACAAAAAATTTTTTGTTTAGCTGAACTATAAAAGCTGTGTTTACTCGTTTTAACATTTTTTCTGATATTTCCTGAGGACAACAGTTTTCTAGTAAATATTGACTGATCTACTTAAAGTGGAGGCAATTGTTCGAAACACACTTGCATTAGCGGTTATCATTCTTAAAGGTAACCCAGGACTCTACAGGAGGGCCTTTGTCTAAATAATGAAATACTCTTGGGACAATTACCACGGTAAAACAAACAAAAAAGATATATAAAAAAATTACATTTATTGTACAATAATATTTGGTCCAAATGTTATCAGACATAATGAAAACTCACTCTGTTGCATTGACTACTGTAACTCTCCCCATAAATCCCTTCATAATTTCCAACTGGTCCAAAACTTTGCTGTCTGCATCACCACCAAAACATCCTCATTTACTCCCATCACCCTTATCCTACAGCAACTCCACTGGCTCCCGGTTAACGACAGAATAGAATTCAAATCCTCCTGTGCACCTTCAAGGCCATTCACAACCTCGCCCCCTCATATCTATCTGATCTCCTCCACATCGCCACCTCCTCCCGCTCTCTCAGATCTTCCTCTTCCTTCCACCTCACGGTGCCCCTTGCTTGCCTCAGCACATGGGGCTTTCAGCCGCTCTGCTCCCACACTATGGATCATGAGAAACATTGACTCTCTTCCGGTCTTCAAATCCAGACTCAAAACCTACCTTCTTTTTCTACAGGTAGCTTTTAATGAATCATATTGGCCCCCTTGCCTCCCCCTAGAATGTCCTGGTTGTCTGATTTTAGGATTTTTCTGTAAACCTCAAACTGATTATTCTTACAATGCTTTCAGATTTGTTTTGTGTATACTATAAACAGTCTAGCAGTGAAAAACAGGCAGGAACCGATTAAATCCACATTACGGGCAAGAGAGGCACAATCAGATTTTTAAAAGTACTTCTATTCATGGAAACTTAATCACTGTAATGATTAGAAAACACACTACAAGGCCCTATAATTCCACAAGTGTATGGCTTAATTTCTGTTACAAGCCCAGATGGGTGATGACAACAGCAACTGCTATGTTGTTTCCTAGTAGCCCAGGTGGGAGAATAAGAGGTGTTTTCTTATCTGACAATGATTACTCTAAAGACATTGAAATGAAAAACATTTTTTGGAGTTTTTGGATCTTGGTCCTGAAAACACATAGGTTATGAGAATTAAAAATAAGAAAAAAGCCTAATCCCTTTCTGTACTGGTAATCACAATCATATTTTAAATCCATGAGTATAAATAGGATATGACAGCTCACCTGTGATGACAGATTAAATCAACACCTAAATCTATCCAATGTAATGCAGTTTGTGCCATGTAAGGTCAAGTGGGTGCATTTCTACTACAAAAGTTTCTGTGAGTTGGGTTTAAACAACAATTTATCAATGTAATTTGCTTTAAAATAAACTGAACAGCAATGAGGCAGGAAGGTGTATATAGTACACACACAAATATCCACATGGGGAAACATTTTGAGGCCTTAAACATTAGCCAATATTGTTAAAAAAATTCCTCACTGTCCTGCATGTGTCAAGAGACTAATCAAACATGTACCAAGACAGATGTTTTCTGTTACGCTTTACTGTACAAACATATATATGAGGTATATAGTTGATTGGAGCACATAAAATTAGTCGAGAGGAGCCTCTGTTTTTAGAACCACTCAGACGGAAATTGTTTTGCAGGAAAAACAAAAAACAAAAAAAATGACTCAAAATGTATTTCCACAACTGGACACACATTCAACTGTTTTGCATATCCTTACCCATGACTTAAAAAAAAAAAAAAAAACATGCAACAAATTATTTTTACTCACTTTTTGCCCAGCACTCGCATATCTATGTTCGACTGTAGATGGAGGGCCAACAGTTGTATGCTGTGGTTTTGTGTGAATATTCAGGGGATTCAGGGGCTTCAGGGGATATAGAAGATGAGATAAATGGTGCAACAGCAACACCCCATAAAGACATGAGGTTTATCTCATGCACATGCAGTGCCACAAAAAAAAATCTTTAAGCCAGAAAGAAGCACAGGAGTGAGATACTGTACAGGCAGAATTAAATGAAAAGCCAAGTACCATGTTAATAATTGAACTCAGGGCACAATCTAACAAGTTACCCCCACTTTCTTTTCTCACAACCTCTTCGTGTCATTGTCTCTCACGCCATCTTAACTTTCACACTGTCTTGATATTCACATACTATAATGTAGGTAAAAAAGTGAAATGGTCTTGCAGACACATACCTACTGTATGTGGATTTGGTCCTCTGTGGCACTGCATACAGTACTTGCACTTCGGTGCAGACTTGCTCCACATCTAAATTATCCTGCATCAGCCTCCTTGTTTTCCTGTGGATTCCTCTTTATCAGTAATGTCAGTACAAACAAACATTTCCACGGTCACATTAGGACTACCTAGATCCTTACGACACAACAGTGGGGATTTTTTTTACTGTCGGTTCACACCAGTTGCTCTAAATGCAGTTTGTTTTTTACAGCACACTGCGAGTCTGTCTTTCTCCTCTGTCCCTGCTTTTTATCTTCCTCTCACAATCTTACCATTTACAACCCTTTTCCATTTTCTGTGTATAGTCCTTAGAAACCTTCCTATGCAGCACAGGCCAGTGGTGTATTTCACACCCAATATTTGAAAGAGTGGTAGCCTGTCAAAGTGACATTAAATATCCCCACTGCTCAGCTTGCTACACAGTCTCAAAAGTGTCTGGAGTCTCTAAAAACACACTTGTCTTTCAGGAATTCCGAAAAACAGGGCGATTTCCCCACTGATGCAAACGCATTTTTCGAGAATGGCTTCAGGATGGGTTTCAAAGGCCCACATAAAATATGCTGAGCCCATGGTAGAAAGTGAAAAATCTGAACAAAACAAAGCCAACTCCATGAAAAACAGCTACACTGCTTAGGTTGACATTGCTTATATGGGGCCATCCTGCCATGATAAAGCAAGCGAGCATGTGTTAACAGGAAGTAGAGCTGAATATTTACTGGAGGGAGAGAGAAAGTCTGATGTCCATATATTTTAGACACACTTTAAAAGCAGTTTGTCACTGTGTTGGCAAGCACACATCTATGCATGTAGCAGAGAAACAGACCGTAAGCTGTTATGTGAGGTCAAGTTTTGGCCACTTTATTAATGTAATTTAAATAAACCCTACTGTTTAAAAAACAACAAAAAAAAACTAGTTACCAATTTTGCATTTGGTTAAAGGAAAACATTGAACTGAAAGATAGTAAAACACTTTGTAAAGCTTGGGTTAACAGGAAGTGGGTGTGTGAGTTCAAAAAACAGCTAATGCAGCCCAGTCAGTTTGTACGGGGTCAGTAACTGAATATTTGCATAACTAATGACTGACCACATTGTTAAAACTTATTAGTATGTTGTTCATATATAAAATGTTATTTTAATGATGTTGCACAACTTTGCTGCCTGCTAGGGAAACAATTACTGGAGGAAAGACCTAAAATAGTCTTGATAGTAGGACTTAGGTGGTTTCCACTAACAACTGAACAAGGCATTGTACAGTAAGAGTCTGAACACATTTAGAAGCTCAAAAATGAAAATCCTCAGGCTCCTTAGGTGGACCCAAGACTAGGTCTCAGTTGACTTTTTATTCATTCATTCATTCAATGTATTGACAATAAAAACTCTCCAAACCACAATTTACCATTACGTTCATCTTTTATCTCCACTTTGCAAAACCACTTTAAAAACTCCTTTATAGAGTCTCATTTATGGCCTCCCTCCCTCAGCTGTCGCCTTCTCTTTGACGTTCATTCACATCAGACCTGGTACCTACACTGTAGTTCCCTTCACCTATTTGTTGCCAGGCTATGTTTATGTGGGGAGCACAGATACACTTGATTATAATGTATGAGAAGGAAACAGCTGAAACTTGCCGTCTGCCAGCTCTGTGTGTGAAGCAGACAGACAGAAGGTGACAGCAATATCTGAGCTCCAACTGATAGCATACCAATTAGAGAGGGAGAAGACCATATGGAGAGGCACAGGCACAAAGAGATAAAGAGGGGCAGGGAAAGAGACCGTAACACACATAGATGAGAGGAGAACACAAGTACCATGTTAATGTCTGAAGTTGAGCTGTGAGCATGAATCTGGCAGTGCAAACGGAGGTGAGAGAAGAGAAGCAAGATAGAGAGGACTCAAGTGAAAAAAGTTTGTTTGCTGGTCATTTATACTTAGATAGCAAAAATGGGCACATAACAGGACTTCAGGATTGTTCCAGCATGAAGACTACACATGCTGTGCTTTTCATATGGGTAAGGTTTCGTTGTAACCTGGATGAGCGCAAAAAGTAGAGCCTCTCTCCCTTCCTATAAGCACCGTTTCAGCTTTCAGCCTAGGAGAGTTTTTGGAGCTGCCAAGTGCCAGATACCAACTCTAAGATAAACAAATAATTTGACACAGAAACTGTTGCAAACTTCTCAACTTTGTTGAAACTAGTGTTGGAAACTGTCTCAGAAGCATCTTCCTACTTTTTTTTTTACTTTAATGGCTAAAAGCATAAGTGGGTTGACTCCCAAGGAATTTGCTGACAGTTTATGGACAGCCATGAAAAAAAAAAATAAAAAATCTGTCCATCTCCTAATTTAATTACTTATGTCCTTCAAAACTGGGTGTCCTGCTGTCTCAAATGACTAGGTTGCATGTCTGTATCATGTATCTACTCAATTAAAATCTGGTTTGAGTATGTTAATGCAATCCCCTCCGAGCCAGCATATTCACTAAATTATGAAACCGATCTATTTTAGTTCAGCTGATCAAAAAGAACTTGTGAAAATCATGTCCAGACACTTTGAGCCTAACAGGGCTAGTGCTCAGGTATTTATAGCAGCATTTGATTTTATCTGAGTTGAAGTCAGATGCCTGGTTGTTTTAAACTGCAACTTCTCGTCTAGCAGAAAAATAAAAAATCTTATACAATAGCTTCTAGGGGGAAAAGAAGTAAAGCTAAATCATTGACGAAGGGAAATATGTCATGGGACGGATGAAAACATGGTGACATGTGTGCAGCACAGGGAGCTAAAATGGCCACTGGAATGAACAAGTAACTACTTTAGCTCAACAGTCTCTCTGCACGCTCAAAGTACACCTATAAACAAAACAGACTCTTTGCATTGAGAAAACACCAGAGTTGCTCTAATGTGTTTTATTCTGATGGATATCGCAATTACAGCCTGTACGCATTTAAGATCCATCTTGATTGAGAATTTGATTTACTAAAATCACATGGGCTTGGCTTAGACAAGTAGGCTGTAAATCTGGCCAGTATATAGGAGACAATGTTTGCCATCAACTTTTGAGGGGTCAAAAAAGAAAAAGCTGAGGATTCTGTCCATTTGGTATTCTGTGCTTGTGATTTATGCCAAAAAATTCTGCACACTTAATCCTCTGTAGCAGGAGTGATCTTGTGGATCATCTATCTACACACTGGATTATTCAAGGCATCAGGAGGTCACCCGTTAGCTACAAGTAAACAAAAATTTACACTGATCTACTTTAATATTGATCATCATCCAAATAGATTGCAGAACCAAGGCCTTGGTGTGGATAGTTACTGCGGTCTATACACACACACACACACACACACCCCCTTTGTTTCAAATCATTACCGAGACCTGCACTGTGAATTAATGACTGCATTAGCTTGGCGAAATATCTTCTGCTATTCTGACTGGTGACCACTGACAGCCAGATGTATTGGTCTCACTTTAATTAAAAGTCATTCCCCGTCTTTGTCTGTCCCTTCACAAGCTGTCCCCAAAGCTAGAAATAAGGGAGGCATGACAAATCCAATTTTGCTAACAGAGTGTTAACTGGATATTCTTTTAATGTTTAGAAGAACATGTTGTAAACCACCTTTGGTGCAATTTTTTACACTTTTTAATTAAAAGGACTTTTATTTGGAGTTTCCTTTTTTTCTGTTCTATGTTTTACTAAGGGAAAAAAAAAATAAAAATAAAAAATCACCCATGGAATCTACACACAATGCACTAACTCAAGAAAATGTGGATGGTCCATTACATATCTAGACTGCATTTTTTTCCCACGACCTTTTATAATTTTCTGTTTATCTGTGTCCGTACTTGACATGTGCTTGTCTGAAGCTTGCCTGGCAGTCCACAACCTTCACTCAAGTACAGTACCTGAATCCAAACATAACCACGCCACTCATCTTTGAAATTGAATTGGAGGAAAATTGAAAGACAACTTCATTTCCGGTCTCTATACATGATCTATTTTTTCATCTCACAAAACCATCATCTTCGCCTCTCTTCATCCTTCTCCCACTTTGTGTCTTTGTCCCTGGAGCATCACTGGCTTTATTTATCCCTTTGTCTTTCAGCCTTTCCGTTTCCTTCTGACCATTATGTTTTGTCAATTCAGACAACTGGCCAGGGCCCCAAATACAGTAGGTTTGCATATTTGTGCCCCTCATAACAAAACCAGGTTAAACTATATTGACACTAAGGAGGCAACACATGCACAGCCACAGCACACACAAGCTCATTCATCCAAAAACTAATTTTTTGACACCCAACTAAATTGGCTTCTCCTTTCAATCCTCTCAGTCTGTATAAGTATGTGTGCACCAGACGGAGGTATAATGACCCTAATGAGCAAAAGAAGATCTCTGCTGCTCTCCAGTTTTTCCTTCTTGTCATTTTCTCCCTTTACTCGCTCTCTGAATTTTCTATCAATTATCGCCCATTCTGCCCTGCCTCCACTCCTCATCAGAACATGCCAATTTTCTTCTCCATTCATATTCTCATCTCATTTCTTCTCTTCCCCTCTGTCTTCTTTCATTCACCCTCCACTTCTGTCTTTTCCCACATGGCCTCTCCAATCCTCTGTCTCATTGCCTAGCTTTTCACCTGGCATTTCCTTCTCGCCTGAACCCGCTTTCCCTTTTTAAAAATCTTTTCCTATATCCGTCCCTCCTCTCATCGCATATTCACATTCCTTTCTCATTTCCATTTCATTTTACCCATCTATGCCACTCTTCTCCCCCCACTCCTCTCCATAAATTTAGGAAAGAAAATATAAACAGCTGCAAGTGCCCAGCTTCTAAAATAAGTTGAGCCTGATGATCATGTTGTCTAACACGCAAACCAGATACAGAAACACAAATACACAATAGTAACACACATACTAAGAAATGATATTACATATACCTGCAGCACACGCACACACACACACGCCTCTCATCTCTTATGTTGTATTAAAATGTATGCAACCAGCTGTCTGTGATGGAAAAACAAGCTGTTTGGGGCTTTGGATGTGGGATTGGTGGAAACAACACACACAATCATCTCATACAAGCTGTCCAGTTTTATATGGACCTCTAGCTGTGCCCCACACACTTTGATTCAAGTTGAGATACATACTTGTCCTGTGAATTGTACAAGGTGTCTGGATATGGATGGATAAATACTAACAAACCCCACTCACAGCTGCCACAACAATATAAACACACAGTCATGTTCCGGAAGTCTGAGCTTACATGGTTCAGAAGACAACTACTGATATCTCAGCAGTTGACTTGATCCAAACTGTAATGTCTGCATATGACCTTCGAAACTATTCCTGTATTATTTCTGTATTATTTCTGTATCTGGCTAAAAAGAAAAAGGGATTAAAACATTTACACCAGTACATACTGCAATGTCTATTCAAACAACTTTAGCAGAGAGAAATTGTTATTTAGAATAGAATATTTTGTGCAGACATGCAGGTTTCCCACAAGATTGACTGCCATAGTCCCTCTTCCATTTGTTTAATAGTTTTCTTTATAACTGCAAATCTGGCGTACCCATTAGCCTGAGCCGTCTTTGTCCTTAATGTTAATTACCTCTAAGGTTAACTAACTTGTGAACTAACTTATAAACTACATTATTGGATAACACTGGGAAACATTTGCTGCTTATGTATGCTGTTATCATTTGGGTGAAAGCACTGCAGTGATTTATTTTATTTTCACAGAAGCACCGACATGGCTGTAAACTGTAAAACAGCATCCATTAAGAAAAACCTGTCTGCTCAGGCAGTTAGTTGGTTTTCAAATTACCTTCTGAAAGATTGCAGTGTGAGAGTAGATGGCTTAGTGTCCGAGATGCTGAAGTGTCACATGGGGTGCCGCAAATATCTATACTTGACCCTATCTTATTTATCTTTTACATTAATGACCTTGGCCAAACTACTACAAATGTAAAGTGTTATTTTTATGCTGATGACAGTTACAATGTGTACTTATCAGCTTCTACTGTTGATGCTTTTGGGAACATGCATTTAGTTCTATTCAGAACTTAGTGAGCTTAAGCTATCATTAAATGCTGACAAAAATAAACTTTTTTTCCCCCTTTTTAAAATCATAAGATCTCAAATTATCGGCAATTTGAAACAACTAAATGATATCCTACTGAAATAGTCTCTTCCTTTAAGTATGTCGGGTTTTAATTTAAAATTCTTTTCCTCCAAACCTCATATTGATAACTTCATCAGAAAATTGATTGATTTTATTTTAGGAACAAGCATCGCTTTTCTTCTGAAGAGACACTTGTTGTCGGTTACATTTCTACCAATTAGATTACTGTGATATCGCGTGTATACAAACCTCAGTGGAGCGTCTGAAATCCACAGACACAGTTTACACAGTGCTCTCAGATTTATCGCTACGTGTTCTTTTAGAACTGACCATTGTAAATTATATTCTTAGGTTTGTTGGCCATCTGTGCAGTGATACCTCACTGCCTGATGTTTGCCTAAATGGCAAACACCTTCATATTTTGTGGATGAATCCTGTTAGTGCATCAGGTTATAATCTGACATCTCAAAACCCTTTGGTTAATTGTCCCAAATGCTCGAACTTAATTTGGTAAAGCACCTATTAAGATTGCTTCTCCTGCTACTTGGAATGAACTTCAAAATGACTTTAGATTAAAGAGGAGACTGTAACTACTGTATGTGATGTATGTGATATAGGTTTATTTAGATTTTTTGCTTTCATAAATCTTCAGTGACTACTCTGCAGTTTCGTGGTTTCTATCAACTTAAAACCCCCATTTGATTGGAAGTGCAGTTTCCCATAACAGCGTTGCATATAACGTTATGATGTCTTTGTCATTTCAAAAGTCATTTCAAGAGTTTAAACATTTTGTGCCAAATAACTAAGCAGTCTTACATAGCATAGTTTGACAGACTTGACAGCAGGGGTGAAATTGGCTGGTTTAAACCTGCATTTAACCAGTCAACATAGGGATCATTAACTTTAGCTAAGTCATGCTATTGTTAGCAATTTTTATGCAATTATAAGCTCCCCGTCATTTTGAGGAAATAGGTGGTCTAGTGAGGTAAAGAATGAATGGAGAGAGGGAGTGGAGATTGTGAGAGCAAAGCAGCAAATTAGAGAAGTTTTGCAGCAGTTAGGTCATAAAGGCAAATTGAAACAGCATCACAATCCTGAGGTAAGGATTTCCTGTAAATAATTTTCAGGCTTCTGATGGGCCAACACTGTCATAGTAACTATGGCTGCCTGTTGATTTGGTCTGTTCATGTAGACACAGATTTATTTAAAAGCAGTGCTTGTGTGTGGACGAATAGAGGGAATCCCTCAGTTTAAAAGCCGCACACCTACGTGTGTACTGGGCTTTAGAGAGAGCTGTGTTGTTTGCAGCCGTTAGCTGCTCTGTAATTCAGTGAGGGAGAAAGTGAAATTAGTTTAGAAATCGTATGCAGGCAGCACTGCAACATGTTACCCAAGGGGCAGCGTTTGTCAAACCAACCTCCAGCCGTGCGGTGGTGAGCTTTTCCCTGTTCCTCCTCTCACACACCAGGACCTGATTGTCTATCATTACGCTGTTTTTTTTTTTTTAAATTGTTAGTCCAACCTGGAATCACTAAAGGGGAATTCTGTTTTCCACACGGTGTAAGTTACCTGGTCTTCTAATTAGCTAAATGTTAGTTTTACCATGAAGTTAATGTGGCATTACAGTGGGTGTTAATCCGTCTGCGTCTCCTGCATAGTCAGATGATAGGACAGCGTGTTAAATCTGTGACCAATTTTGCATCTGCTAGTTTTCCTTGAACAAAATGCACGTTATATTTGTTTACTCTGATGTCAGTAGAGTTACTGTGTTCCTCAGATGAGTCAGTGAACTTCCATTGTGTTACAGTGGAATATGCAAGTATGAGACACAAGCAGAGTTATATATGTCAGCAAAATGTAAATGATTTAAACATTTCTATATGCATTCAAGCACTAAAGAGAATAGTATGCATTTCTCCTGCTCTGTAATAATTATTTGTTGTTTGAGGCAGGGTGAGTACTTCAGGCCTGGGCACAGCCTACTCGTTTTGGTGAAATTTTATTTTATTTTTTTTTACTTTATATACATCAATAAAGCACAACATTATGACCACCTGTGCAACTTAATGTAATCCAATACAGTGATTCCACTAACTGCTTTCATCTCAATAATGATAATCACATAGTAGAATTATCGCAGTTTTAACCTAAAAACTACGAAATTATAACCTTGTGAAAGTAAAATTGATGGCAGCGCCACTGTATTGGATTGCATTAAATTTCACAGATGGTCATAGCGTTATGCCTGATCAGTGAGTCTCTTAAGACAATTCATAGAGAACATGTAAGAGGCCATTTTTCTATATGGATTGCAGAATTGTAAAAAAAAAAGAAAAACAAGACATGGCCAGATTTGTCTATTTTTCTCTATGGTTGAAGCTCCGCAGAAAAACGGGATTTCGCCACCTGATGGCATCTGGAAAAAGGAATATAAGACTGGACATGGATGATATTTCCCTTCATAAGACAGGAGGTGGTGAAGCAAGAAGCCAGGACCAAGGCCGTCAACAGATATACATGCACTGTTCCAACAAAGAGGTAGTAATGGGAGTAAACTATTTAGAGTCTGGGTAAAAAAACAATAGACAGTAAAACTGTGGTAGTCACAGTGGTGGTAAAAGATTGGCAAGTTTGGAATAAAGCACTGCACTGTTTGTTTGATCAGGTACATCTGTGTCACCTAATGGGAACCCGGCTGACTGCCTAATAGTAGCCATTTGTGTTCTCTCAGTTTATCAGCATTTAGATATTTTAAATCAAAAATTATGCACATATTTCACTTTATTATTTCTATCAAACAAAACTGCTGTTTTTAGCTTAGCTATGGTAGTTTACTTTTTCCTATGTTATAGTAAACTAAATATTTTTGAATAGAGTTATTGTCAGACAACAAAATCCTTGAAAACCATACTGTCATCGATACATTGACTGTCATCGGCACTTTGACAATTTTCTGTTTTTTAGACCAAACAAGTGAGCAAAGAATCATATTAATTAATGAAAATATTTCTGCTGAAGCCTCACTGTAGACATGGTACAACAATAAATCATAGACAAGGGGCTGTCAGTGAATATAATATTTTTTACAATAATAATCCAATACAAACTTTCTTTCTCTTTGTGAATACAGAAAGTTAGGCTCTGCTTGGTGAGCTCTGCTGAATGTAAGCATGTGAACATGACTGTATATAAATATGTAGAATCATAAAATCAACAATAATTTGTCCTTGATTGATTGCATTAATGTTCCAAGAGAGTGTGTCCTTCAGGCCCCTATCCATGCCCTGTGAGATAATGCAAACAACCACATCAGGTGATGCCATGTTAGTTTCATAAGTCATTGGCATGTCAGCGTACCATACTGTAGGGTTCAGTGCTGTAACCTATTATGGCTGATCTGTGATCCATACAGATCACCCTCCATAGTTCTGACCTCAGATTAAGAAGCTACAATATGCAACTTAGGATAATGGTAGTATAAATCAGTCAATCAGTTGCCCTCCTCCTCTCCAGTTAGCTACACTTTTGCTTCACTCTATATGCTCCACCCGAATTTTCACAGCCCTTCAGGTATTTATTGTTGTCAAATTAAAATAGGAATGTACCAAAACTTCTACCCTCACACTGTTGTGTCTGGGAGTTTCTAGAAAGTTTTCTGTCATTGAAAATCATGGCGCATCTGAACAGCAGAAGACATCCACCAATATTCAGACACTGCATGGCTAAAAAGCTGGCTGTGGTGGCACCTTTCTGTGGACAGAAGGATTTGTTGGACTCAGACAAATATTGCGTATATAGAATGTTAAAGTGAAGAGTGTTCTGGACACTCTGCTTTTCCCAGACCCCTTCTATGCCTCAAACTGAACCAAGAGACACAGTTTCTTAAAGTACAGTGTGAAATGCATCTAAACCGATGTTGTGCTAAAGTTGTTGTCTAATGATTTCGCAATTCATTGTTTCACAGTCTGTTAAGTTTTTATTAAAGTTGAATGTGTTTCAGAAAAAATATAAAAATAATAAAAAAAAAAACTTAAGTTGTTCCAACTTTTCTTTTTTTAAAGTTTAAATAATATTTAGGTTACCTAAACTTTAATATTTTAAAGAAATATATTCAATATTTTAAAGAAATGGTATAATTAGGTTTTTCCAAGCTAAAATGTCCAGCTATAATCAAGCAGTACATTTATTTGGGGTAAAGTAAGTTATTAAGTTGGGGAAAGTAAGTACTAGGGAAGTTTGACTCTAATGGGAAGTGGTATTGTTTTTAACTGCAGATTGGCATCTTCTAATGTATTGAAACAGCTATTTTACTTAAATTGAGTGAATGCATGAGTGTGTTTTGTGGCTATATTGTTAATGCTGCTGTCTTGGCCAGGTTTCTCTTGAAATGAGATTTAAGATGTCAGTGAGTTTCTTGCATGGTTTAATAAAGTAACTATACATGTTCAACAATTCTGTCATATAGTAGTGTGTTTTCCCAAAAATCTGCTCCACCTTGTGATATTCATCCCTTCAATTCCCCCGTCTCTGATAAAACATTTCTTCACATATCAGAAGCTAAGTTGTGTGTGTCTTAGTTTCACAGCTAGTGCAATATTAACAGAATGCATTTATTTTTCTGCACCTGGCACTTCTTCCCCTGCAGCGGATGCCACGGCCATTGCTCCAACTCGTCTAGACTTCTCTCTCTCCCTTCTGGCTCACACAAAAGTTCAACCGTCTTTCAACTTTCATCAGTGCTGCAAAGTCATTTCCTATCTTTCTCACTGTGATGATGCCAAACATTTCCTTGAGGCAAAGTCTAATCTCCAACTTTGCCCAAGAATCCTTCCATTTTAATTCCACCAAATTTTAAGTTTACCATTTGTTAAAGTACTACACTAAACCACATTTATCAACCTGGAGAGAACAACAGCATAAGTGCCTTATACAACCATGTAATGTACAATGAAAAATAAAATACCTTCTTCTAATGTTAAAGAGAGCTGCAATTACCCAGGGTTAGGTAAGAGCCCACTTGTACAAAGACCGGTCCTCCAATATTCAGTTGAAAACACAAAGGGCATTTATAGGCGTGTGCTACATAAGCAAAGGTGTTATTCTGGGTATGTGAGTTCAATTGTGAAACTTTCCAATTTACTGTATAGAACATTTTCAATTGCAGCAAGCAATAATTGCTTAAAGTGATCAGGCGACTGTAAATGAGAAAATTATCTACATTCATGGCTCACTGTTGTAATTTCATTAGCTTACTAACATTTTACTTAAAGAGTTAAAATTGCATAAAAGCAATTCAAAATCCAGGACCCATTTCAGGACCTAAATCTTGATAACATTTTCAAACAAAAATAAAATTCACACTCCTGCAGTAGCTTGTCCCAGAGGTCATGACCCACTTTCAGATATGGGGCACACTGTTCACCAAGATGCTATCAAAGCAATGAAAAATGAAGTCAAGCAACAGATTGCCATATTCTTAACCATGTGAACACAATCATTGTATCATAAAACTTCATTAGACATGTGTGAGGTAAATTCACCTAAGCTCACTCTACCTCCCCAAGGCTCTGTCTTAGTCTCATGCTTGCATGCACACACTGAAAATTAACTGACACTAGGTGACATGTGGTCAGTGAAACATACACCTGACAGTTCTGACCTACGGGACTGTACATGTTGGCATTTGTCCAAGCAGGCAGAAGTAACAACAGTGACAAATAGAGAGACCAGAGATGTCACAGGAGAAGGAGAGTGAGGAAGTTGAGAAATAGACAGAAGCATAATGTGGAATTTAGAAGATGTCCAAAGAAAAAAAAAGCTCACAAATGGAAACGAGAAAATGAAACAGAAAAACAAACACACAGTCAAAGTTGAGTTGGTTTATGCATGTCATAGTAAATGGTTATGAAATACTTCTGTTCATGGACACAAAGCTACAGGAGCATCTTATGACATCCAGACGACACAAAATGGCTGACTGTCAATCAGTTTTCCCTCTCCAGCTCTTTGTGCACCCCTCACCTCTGTCCACTCACTGCAATCACTCTCCATCCATCAATTTCTCATCTGTGTACAGTATGTCACATTTATAATGAGTTCCTACATTTTTACAGTTATATTTATGGCATGATATTTACATGACAAAAGGTTCTTTAACATTTCATATATCTCAGTATCCCCTAGTTATCCATCGCCCTAGATGAATGCCATTAAGTTTGCACAGTCTCAAAAACTATTAAATATAAATGCATTATCCCAAATATCAGTCTCAGTATCACCATTAGTCAAAAAGTTATGCTTTTGACTAATGGTGGTTGAGGAATGAAATAATTGAATAAAAATTAGGTGCAAATAATGAAATTTAAATCAATGGACAGAACAAGCTCACTGTACAGTAATACAGTGAGAGGAAGATAATTTCCAATGGCAAAACAGAAAAGATGGTGTATTGCGCCCTAACTGAACAAATGGGGCCAATTGGAGACATTACCCCTTTCTAAGAGAAGGAATATTTATGAGGTGAAAGTGTGCCAGCTGGTTCGATGATGAAATGAGTCACCACTTATTAAAAATCTGCTCCAATTCATCCATCATGATCAAAAAGCAATCATCACATTAAAAATGCAATAAACAGTCACAAAATAATTTAATCTCTCACTTAGGGACTCCAGCTCTTGGGAGTCGGTTGTAGAAATGGGGCTACTGCACAAGCTGTGGGATCAGTTCAGTGGAACACTTTAGGTAAAAGGGGTCTTTGATGTCAAGGTAGGAACCTTTTGACAAAATAGTTTCTCCTTGTATTAAAATAAATCACATCTGTTACAGAGTACATCACTCTGCTGATTAGTACTTTCGACCCTTTGAATACACTTTTCCGCATGTACTGTGGAAAATATACACCTGCCTGACTATCTACTGCTGATTTGAATCCCCAACTCTGATAATTTTTAGCCGTGCTGATTTTCATTTACCTTTTTACTAAAAATAGTAATTTGCTTTCCATCTTTTGTCTTATTTTTTTCAAGCCAACTACCTCACATCACAAAGGAGGCCTGAACCCTGTTACACTAGGTTTTGGTCTTCTCCTCCCCCTTCCTCCCCACACATACAGAGTTCAACCGTTTTATTGTCAAGCTAAGCTGTACTGGCAAAGACCTGACGGTCCCGAAAGGCATTAAACAATATATAACAGAGGGAAGAAAACAGAGGTGTAAGGGGAATTGACAAAGAACACAGACGCGGAGTGCACTGTCGCTTAGTCATACAGAAATAGTGGCAAGTAAAAACAGGGTGTAGTATAGGATTATAAGTGGGATAGGAAACAAAAAAGAATAAGCATGTATGACAGAGAAAGGTCGAAAAGGAGACAGTGGGTAGGTTTAAAGCACCGATTATGCAGAAAATGTCCATACAAGCAGTTGAACGGCTTTGCCATCCCCTTCATTAAATTAGTGCATCCAGGGGGATGGAGCAAGAGTTCAGATGGGAAAGAGGCTGCATCTCTCCTCCCTCCACCAAGAATTGTCCAGGGATTGGAGACGAAATATCAGACGCACATCTTTTTTTACCAAGACTACTTTAAAAATCACATTTCACTACACTGAATGTTGAGGAAACTGTAAAGGAACACAGGAGTGAGGCAGGCAGATTGGGACAACTGACAAACTAAATAATTCAGTTTAGTCTACATGTGTTTGTCAGAGAAAAGGAACCTTCTAATCAATGTTCCACTTGCTTGATGTGAATACTCTACACTAGACATACAGAGGAAGACCCCAGATGTTAATCCTGTCGGTCCAGTCTACCCCATTTTGTAATGCAATGTCTGACACACATTTTCCTGCCAAAAGGTTTTTACACCCCCCATGTATTTATTGATAACGCGAACAATAAGAAAAGCAACAGTTTGAAGTTTGGGGCTACGTTATCTCCTCAGATTCAGACAAAACTCAAAGGAAGATGCCACACAATGCAGGTGGATGATCCCCTGCAGCATACCACAAAAGTAACTTAAGACATTTTTAACGCAAAGAAATATTCTGGGTTACTCTACAATAGCAAAGTCAATCAGCTGACCCGACTCCAATTGAGCAAGCATTTCACTTGATTAAAGGTAAAAGTGAAGGTGCCCAAAGAACAAGCAGGAACTGATGAGAGCTCCAGCCAAGGCCTGGCAGAGCATTACAAGGGAAGAATACTAACATCTGGAGGTTTTCATGGATTCTAGATTCCGGTATTGATTTACTGCAACGGACCTGTATGAGTTTTCCCTGTGTTAGTACTGTATTATAATGGAATGAGAATTGAAATATGATTACAGTTTGAGCTTTAGATAACGTTTTTAACTCATTTTTTAAAAATACTGAAATTATTATATATTATTGGGACATATTCCAACACATTGTGTGGGTTGAAGAATAACCACTTGATTGAATTGATCATTCAAACAGTCTTCCATGGGACAGATGTATCATTTTACAGGGGTATATATGGGGGGGGGTAACTGTTCATCACAGCACATTTTTAATTCTGTTACACAATTTCTTTCCTCAGTCTATACTTTTCCACTTTAAAACTTCTCTTTATCTGTCATTTTCTTCTATATTGGACCTGTCTCCTCAGGTACTGCTTTATCCCTCTTAATCCTCTTTAATCTAACTCCTTCCTTCACTGTATCTCTCATCCACCACCTTTTGGTGGATTTGAGCCATCTCTTTGCCATCTGCCTCAATTTCACCTCCAACTTTCCCTTTGTGTCTCACTCTTTTTTTTTCACTATTTATCTACCTCATCCCCTCTGCCTCACCCTTCAACTGGTATCTTCTTTTACACACAAAATGTCTAGCCACCATTCTCTTCCTCATGGCCAGACATATTGTAAATAACATTTCCCCACTCTTATAGAAACACCCTTTGATCCATTCTCTGTTCCACTTAAAAATAATTTGTTCTATCCCATCTCAATCCATCCCGTTCTCTATAAAGAAATACCAAAGCAGAATTTCAAAAATTTGGATTATTTTGGCATTGGATATCATGCTATGTGCAATGTGCACAGCATTTTTTTCAAATTACATTTTCCATCTATTTTCTCTTATGATTTCTCTGTCTTCTTTGCTCTTACAAATACACACACACAGTCAGTGAAATAATGAGCTACATTTTTATCAGTGAAACTCATGCATTAGCCTTTGATGGATGAGAGGAAAATGGATAAGGATGTTATGACGAACACCAAAACACAGGGCATCGGTTTGCAATTCTCAAACGGGGCTGTATAACTCTGGGAAGTTATTCTGGCGGCAACTGTATCATCTTTACACTGAGGTCAATATGACCAAACAGCAGAAACACACCAGTCACATTACAAAGCAATTGTCTAGGAGCACACACTTTTATGAATATGTCCAAAGCATTGCCTTATTCATCACATTTCAGAGATTGTTTAAGCAGATCCCGCATTTTCTCAGCACAAGGCTGCATCTCAATGCAGATGCAGCTATATACATAAGTCCAGCCTTGTCTCAACTTGGCGCCAGTCCCTGCTGCATTTAACACACTGAAATGAATGAAAGCGTAAATATTTATGTATTCTAGGCAAACTGTGCCCGGGTTTGAGATGTCCTTGTGAAAGAGTGTATGCATCTTCCTTTGTTTTCTAACAAGGACTAAAACACTTTGATCATTATACCAAGGGCTTGATCTACCACTAAAGTAACGCACCATGTACCATGCACATGCTTTTAACTCTTTGCCATTCTTTGCCAATTTTCTGTCTCCCATCTTTCATTTCCAGCAACTGTAGCAGGTCAATCCACAAGTGCAACTAAATGCACCTGTAAGAACAAAGCATTTACAGTACATCCCTAATTTATCTCTTAGCCTTTTCATTCCATTCTATTTTCCTGCTCTGTGTCAATCATTTGTTTAATATATGTACTGTGCACTGCCTGGTCATTCATGTTTCACACTGTGAGCATGAACAAAACACCATTCCAATTTTGTGCTTCATTCTGCACCTTCATCTTCAAGTCGTTTTATAGACAGGCATTCTACTTTGGCAAATTGTTTTCTTTTTGTCCACACTAAAATGAGAATAAATAAAAATGAACGGGACTTACGTCCTTTAAAATGGATAGAATGGGAAAATTACTTAAGCCCCCCCTTTTTTATATATGCGTAACCATCTGTATATCGGTTAAAACTGGTTAAAGCGTTTAATTAGTTATTAAAATAAAGATCCTGAATTCCCAAAATGATGTGTCAAAATAAGATTAATGTGGTCCTAGGCAATAATCTCAGTTTCTGCACTTGTAGGCAGAGGTTTGTCAACAGTAAAACTGAAAATAAACACCATTAATCTCTGTTTCTTTGCTTTCAGGTACACGCAGACAGGCACACATCTCTCAACCTGGCATTTACACATCAAACAATTATCTTACACTTGCATCAAAAATTTGTTTTATTCGAGTTGGTCAGATGCCTGCTCTCCGCCCTGCCTCTATTCCATAATGATCAGGTAGGTCAAATACGTCATTTTTCCCACTAGTTGGTTGGGAAAGATACAAGAGCAATCATCAGAAAAGAACATTTCATAAATCAAGTAAAATCATATTTGATTCTTGATTGAAGATCCCAACAAAGTGCACTTGGGATTAAAGAATATAAGCAATCATGACAATACTGCTGGACACTAGCAGCTACAATCTAGATCACAAAAGAGGATGTCTGTGGATTTCTCCATTTTAAAAATGACTAACAATTTGGCTTCAAGTCCTTCTAACACAAGTGCCCTCATTATCCTTCTTTATCTCATCTTGTTTTAGTTTCTTATCTTGTAACAAGTGAATTTTGATGTGCAACATTCAGAGCCCTGAAATCACATTCTCTCAACTCTCTACACACTTATTTCCATTTTTCTTTCATTCTTTCCTTTATTTCTTTATGTCAGCCAGTGAGTGCCATTGCCAACTGTATCACCATGGAACTATAAAATCATTTTTGAATTTAAATTCCTTACATGGTTGTCCTCATTACCCCTACTGTACCTCCCTGTATGCTATCCATTATTCATCCATCCCTACTTATAGCTTCCACAGTGGCAAAAGCAGTGGCTGTTGCCATAAAAGTGTTGCTTTGAAATTCTTAATCTGTTGTTTGTAGCTTGGAGGCCCTGCCAGTACTTTCATTCTAAAAGCATCTTTTATATCAGCTGACTGGCCAAACAGAGTAAATAGTCTCTTTTGTGCCCTGGAGCCCAGAGTCATTAAAACATAAAACTCATGTTATGTGAGGATCCAAACTAAACACAGCAAGCTTCTGACACCCTGGGAGCAAGCATCTTTAAAATATGCTACAGCTCATACATGGACACTCAATCTGAGTGAACACCGACTCTCACCCAGGGGCTTTAATTCTTACAAAAAATAAATAAATAAATAAATAAAAAATAAATGATAAAAAAACAAAAACAAAACACACATATATACACTTGTCATGTGGAGATCTAAAGTCAATACACATCTGAACCCCTGGGTCTAGACTAATTAAAAATATAATAGTACTCATATCTTATTGAAACTCAAACAGTCACTTTGCTCTGTGAAAGCTCCTTGTAAGGGTCAAATAAGCACAAACTGACATGAGCGCAAACTTACCGACTAACTTTCATTCCCATTGAACAGCTGCCACTGGCCAGCGTTTTGAATACATACGGGTGAACATCAGAGTTCAAACAAGTTTTTCCAGAAACTCGCAGCCCTTATGCCACTTACAGGTATCATGATACACTATTCTAGTGTAGAGAAGAAAAGAGGAAAATTGAATTATGTGCATCACTGAATTCCCAGTTATGCAACTCTGTCCAATCCAACAGGGACATAAATAATGTACTTATGTCCCAGTATGATAAAAATATCAGAAGATGAGCATACAAGAGCTGGTGCTGGTTCTTTCCGGTGTACAGTCTTGGTCTAAATATTGACAAAGAAAGGGATTAATAATTTAAGTATTAAGTGTTTATAACACTGCTTTTGAAAGTATGAACAGACAATAGACTCCTATTAACAAAGGTAACACTCATAAGAACAAGTCTAAAGGTATTTAGGATGTTGCAATCATGCCATCTTTTTTTACTGCCAAATTCCTTTTGGTTAATAACTGTTAAAAAGCTGACCTCTCCTTTAATATATATGGGTATTACGTTGGGGCCTAAATTAAGTTAATCCAGTCTCGACACCCTGAGGCTCAGGATCTTTAAAATATTAGTATTCATCTTATATTGGGACCTAAACTGAGTAAATGTATTCTCCGACACCGTAGGGCTCAGACTGATTAAAACATATTAGCACTATTATGTGGGGCACCAGCATAAACAAGCCCTGGATCCTTTTAATGCATTTGCCTTTAGCTCCCGTCTCCCCATCCTCAACCCAAACTGCAGCTCTTTGTGCCGACAGGGGAAAACGGCTGCTTGTCGACATGTGCATTAGCTTCACATTATGACAAACACTCATTCTGGTCTCCAGTCCCTCCCAAAAGCTCCAGATCATCCTCCTTACCATCCTTTCCCCCTCTTGCTTGTCACTCTGGGCCAGTATATGAAGATGGTGTCATAATTCTGTCACGTGTCTGTTCTGACATTGTTAGCACTCCCATCTCTCATCCCGTCATCTCCCTAACACTCTACATTACACCCTTCTACATGCCAAGCAATTTCTCCTGCATCCATTCCCATAATCCCTTTCCACCCATCTCATCCCTCAATCACTGTCTCTCAGTCTGTGTCGCTTTGTTAGTCTGTTTAAGCTAGGAAGACAAAACATTACATCAATTGTAACATTTTTATCCCCTTGCTCAAGTTTACTCATGATTAATATAATCTTAGGCAAAGCCTAGAATGAACCTTCTCAGAGGAGCTCAAGCACTGTTTTGCCAAAAAGCACCAATCGCTGTCCTAATTTGGAGGTCTCTTCTCTGGCTCCCACTACCCACTCTTAGATCCTTTAGTTGTCCTCGTTTTCTGCTTTCCCCACTTCAACCTCTTCACTCCATCTTCCAGTTTCAAGTTGTTCCCTCCTATTTTACCATGTGCTATATCAGTCTATAACTGAGGTGATGGAAGCCCCTCTGTCCTTGTCCTTTAATTCCACTGCTAATATTTCAACTCTAGTGACCCGATCTATTTTGCTGCTGGAAAACATTTTACAATCCCTGCAGGTTTCACTCACATCTGACCTGGCTGCCTTAGCTGTCCCTCGTTTTATCTACTTGTCCTTTTGTTTCTTCCCAAGAAAGTGTTTTTGGGACATCTGGACATACTCCTTCACTTTACAGCTGTCCTTCTGTTCAACCCCGTTTCTACTTGCCTGCTTAATTTTTATTCTGCCTCCCACAACTCACTAATCCCTCGCCCCCTCTCACCTCTTTCCTTTAATTTCTCAGTTCATTTTGTTTTCCATTCAACGGTTTCTCCAAACTCTTAAAATGAGAAGCAAGGCATATCGGAGTCAATAAAAGTATTTTACCACTTATATTTACCAAGGAAGATAATCAACAACAATAAGAATATGCTCCATAACTTATCATAAAGTGGAAAGGTGCTGTCAAGGCATCCCGTGAAGTCACTCACAGAACAGTACCGGCAGCAGTGCAGATATTACCACTTGTTTTTTAGTGAGGCTTATCTTTCTGACCAATCCAAAAGGAGAAGCAATTCCTGCTTAATAAGCAGAGCTGTTTCAGAACAGGGAGAGGAAGGACAAAGCAGAGCATACAGGACTCATTCCAAGTCTAATTTTAGTTTCAAGTTGCAAACATTATATTTTATCGCAGTCTGAAATTACAGTGGACTTGTTTGACATTCCACCTTTATGTGAAACAGTGTCCATGCTTTTGCTTTCTGGTGGTTTCAAATGGAACTAGTTTTATCTTAACACTGTAACACTGTCATGTTACAGTAGAAATCCATGTGTGTCTCACCCCCTTTTGACATCAAAGTATCTAATAAGGACAAAAATGTTAAGTATCGTTACTGCGCAAAGACCTGCATAATGATGGCTTTAAAACAGCACACTTTAATTGCTCAGTGGTAGCTGTTATGACAGAGTTAGTGCATGAATTTAGCTTCAAAATCTGAAATCGAACAATTAGTGTTCACTTCTCTGTT
Source organism: Channa argus (assembly GCF_033026475.1). NCBI lineage: Eukaryota > Metazoa > Chordata > Actinopteri > Anabantiformes > Channidae > Channa > Channa argus. The sequence continues at coordinate 20,715,771 of NC_090208.1, forward strand.
CGTTTTTCTCCCCCCTCTTCTTTAACTATATTAGAGAAAATAAGAAATGAGAAAACCATAGAGAAATGATGATCTAATAAAAAAAATAAAAACTGTCACTGCGGTGCCGTTTAAACTTTTTAAATGTGAGGATCTCATTGTAATTACGAACCCTTTGGGCTTTGGGCTGTTGGCCAGAATTCTTTAAAAATGTTTTGCAAAACTAATCTTATAGAGAGGAGCTGTCACTACCTCCCATGATGTCAGATTAACTGAACAGCACTGCCAGCAATGCAGAGATAGTCACTTCTAAATGTTTATTAGTAAGGCTCATCCTTATAACCAATCGGATGATAATGACTACAACCTGAAGGGCTGCCGAGTCAGACTAGCGACAGCTTAAGCGGCACATTCTAAGGTTTAAATTTACTATGGAAGCCCTCTCTCTTTAAACCATCTGTTTGCCATTTAAAATCCCTTTCCCTCCATGCATCATTTTGCAAAATACAGTCCTTCTGCTCACTGTAACAGAAGGGAAGAAGTCCATCTCTAACACACAGTACTCTTCAAATAAGGTCTGCTAGTTTGGGGAAAAACATCCAAGTATGTTTGGAGGAAAAGCACTTGCTGTGTGGAAAACGTCTAAGACTGGAAAAGTATGACATCCTTGCTTTACCCAGAAGTGAGGGGCAAACAGTCTGATGTAAATTTGGCATACGAATCAGTCTAAACAATGTAGACAGGGACACACAATTTATGTACTGCTGGGCTTAGGTTTCAAAACACTTCGGTATTAGTGTTAAGAGTAGCCAAGAGCACATACCGTAGGAATATTAATGTAGTACACTAGCACTGAATGCAGATACAGCCAAAATAATGTGTTTCCTTGTTATGATAATAAAAATTCAAATTGAGGCAGCATTACATTTCCTACAATACTTATTTCCTTTTTGCAAATTAGTTGCATGTGCTCATCATTTTTGGGAGACAAGGTTGTCTCTCCCAACCCCTACCCCTCTCTTATTCCTAAACCCTCACCCCTACACTACCTCCATTTGTCGCTCCCTCTCCCTCTCTACACTCCAGTCAAGCAGACCATTTGGGACATGTCGCTAATTAACACCATCAATGACGCCTGGTTGCCACGGGGACTGGTCATAACTGCCTGCGGCACAACGGTAAACAAATAGAATGTGTCATAAATGCCAACACGCATGCACACATGTCTGTCTTTTCACTGCACACACACACAGACACGGGTAAGCAAACACGCACACGCAGGCGAACACATGGTGGTGGAAATAGCAATAGTAGACATGCACACACAAGCAAATACTTGGCTGGAATATTGAAAAGCACGGCCAAATAGAGGCACACAAACACATACACAAGTGTGATAGTCATACAGGCGCACACAGGTTTTGAGTGTCACAGAAACGGCTTGCCATGTCTGGGGATATGGGATGATTAATCGCACTCTGTACAGATGGCCACACTGGGGAGAGAATGGGAGAGGAGGACAGCTTTCCTCTTCGTCTCTCAGCATGCAACTAGCATTTTCTCTGCGTCTTACTTTCTTTCAATGCCCTCTCTCTTCATGCTGGTCTCTGTTGACCCTTGTTCCTCTCTCTCTGTAGTATGCCAGATTTATGAGTGGCTTTCTGAGACCCTCTGTCTTGGCACTGTGCTTGCATGACCAGCATTAATGACTTTCAGTCCATCTACTCCACTCACGTCTTCGATCAAAGGATTTAACAAGCAAATGCACACAAACAATCATCTCAAATTGAATCTAAATGTCTAATCAAACACGATACTCACATGGACAAATTGGACACACAAATATGTAGCTACTTTCCTAAATGTAAACAGAAGCACACTACACACTTTGTATCAAATTTCTCCTTTACACACCAACCCTGCTGCTCTCACTCTCCCAGAGTTTCCAATCTGAGGAGGATAATAATGGTAATGGCAACAAAGGGAACAATAAATTGTATTAATGCTGAGTCACCCCTGTCAGCAGTTTGTCATTCAGACATTGAATTAGGCAAATAATGTACTGCACATAAGAGTATTCAATTTTGTGCAGGTTCGTTTGGTTTAAACTGAGCCTAAAGCCTTCAATACCTGTAGATCTAAAGAGCTAAAAGTGCATCACATAATTGTAAAACCTTCATTTCTAGGGAACCTACTGTAGCTACAGCAGTTGAAGAACTGTCTTGGCTTAGCGTAAAGAAAGTCATGCTTTCCTCTGCAGTATGATGTATCACCACCCGGCAAGGCTAAGGCAGTCTCTCACAGCACAACCCAGAGACATCCAGCAAACTTCACTTTTGCTGGAGGGTGACATGGCACTGAGTAAAGGGAAGTGTCTGGAGATTTTGCTTTACTGTAAAAAAAATGAAAGGTCAAAGAAAATTTTAGTTTAGAAGTACAATGCCAGTACTAAGGGTCTCTCCCCCTGCTGAGTTAGTTTCAAAGATGCTACAGCGAGGGGTGAGGAAAAGGACGAGGGAACATAAGTATCTGTCACACAGAGCGCCATCTTGTTAGTGCAGCACTGACTGGGTCTCAGCATGTGCCCCTAAGATGAAAATGTATATCCTGGGGTACAAACTTTTTATTAGACATTTTTCAGCATACGGTTGTGAGCAATGTGTGGGTTGACATCCAAATTAAAGCAATTAAGAGATAGAAACTATATGTTAGAAAGGCAAAAACAAATTCATATGTATTTATACACAATATATATTTGAACATAGTTCAATTGAAATATATGTTAATATATTTTTTTTTATAAGTTAAGGTATCTTGGTTTTCCTAGAAATTGTGATGTGAAATTGCTGTTTCCCCAAACACATTCTATTAATTGAATTTCTTTTTTAAAAAAAAAAAAAACTAAAAAAGATGCTGATGCTCCAAATATCATCCTGTAGCCTTGCTACAGCATCTGTAAAAAAAACGTATGCATATTTGCAAAAGACACTGCCCGACTTTTGACCCAGTGGTTGTGTAGGCCTAAACTTTCATTATTCAATTCAATGATCCCAGGGAAAATAATTTGTCTTAAAAAAGAAAAAAAAATGTTTTTAACAGTTAAAAACTATTTTTGATTCTAAAATGAGCTCAGATGTTTTCTGGGGTCATAAAATTAATTCAGCTTATACATGATCTCATGTATTTCAGCAGAATAAACAACACAAATTTGAGTAAAGACGTTTCCATGCCATGTGGAAACACATATATGATGAGGAATAGACACTTAGCAATCTGTGAGCCTGAGGCAAAAACATACAGGCAGAGCTGGCAGGGTATGTGATATGAATGGGGGTAATATCGAGATGTAAAACAAAGGGTGCTGCCATAGGGCTGGAGTCAAATCCTCTAGCTATCAAGATAAATACACTGCTTATTTTGTTTAGTTCCTGTCTAGTTCAGAGATTATCAGGTGAACTTGAACCTTTTACATTTTCACTACCACATCACTTAGTTCACAGCTCTGAGACAGTAGGCATTGTTAAACAGAATAATAAAAATTATTTAAAAACATAATGAATTATGTACAATGCTATTTGAGCTCGTGTTTAAACAGCGCTCATATTTCAGAAGACAACTAAGTGACAGACAAGCTCATTGATTTCTAGACGAAACCCATCTGGTGTCACCAGGTAAAGTTCATTATTGTTCTGACATTTAAAATGCTTGATAAATCATATTGCCGCAACCCAGAGAGGATAGGACATAATTCTACACGTGTGGGAGAGATTCAAATGCAAATAGCGTGTAAACAAAAACAGAAGGTTGCTCTCAGGATCATTGAGTGCACATTTACATAGTGTTCCAGGCAGAGAATGAAATGAGGAACTATGACCAAATCTACCGTATATCTTATTAAATGAAAAGTCATCTCATGGGTTGGTTTTACATCCAGCATTATGGACTAAATATGAGCTTTAGTCAAAATCCAATTCATGCTCAATCGTTAACGTTCCTTCTCATTTTAATTCAATAGCTCTTATCCCAGTGATGTCCATAGGAAACCTGTTTAACCAGCAGGACCAGCTTTAATCTAATCCACAGCCATGGAAGATGTGACCATCTCCCCCCCATGCTGCACATTATGGTGCAGTGGTGACTGATTTGAATCACCCATGATGTGGGTGGTCCAACTAATTGGGACTAAGAAATAATTAGATTTGTTAGCTTCACAAGTTTATTCGTTTTATGCTTTACTCCATTCCCTTCTCCACTGCCCTTATGGCATTTGCTTTCATATGTAAGGCCAGTAGGTTTTTAATAATACTCATATGCTCCTAATAATTGGCCTTGAGTGCCAGTGCTCCCTAACCTTTCATCACTTAATCCCAAATTATCCTTTAACACCAGAGATTCATGTCCTTTAGGTCATTAAGTACTCCACAACCACCTTGACTACAACTTTCTTTATATGAATTCAAAGTGGTATTTTTTCCCCCTCTTCCAAACAGCCCCTCCAAACTACAGGTGCCACAGTGTTTCAGCCAGTAATATAAACTGGAGCATGTAACAGCACATTGATCCTCTGCATACTACTACTTTTTACCTACCTATTATTTTTAAGGACTGATTTTAAGATCTCTGAGGCTGCTTTCAGGGCCCAGCATGGCTGACCTTTAAACTCTTTATGTACACCGTACCCCCTGAAGTCTTCAGCCTCTGTCGTTTTGCTTGCTCAAAATTCGACACAAAGAACAAACTGTGTTTGAGTCTTCAATCAAGACCACCAGGCACTCTCCCTGCAGGGTCAAAACTAACCATGGAGAAACAGAGATCGGGTAAGATGTTATTAGGGTCTTTTCACATATCTGGAATAAAACCCCAGGAAGCTGGAGGTATGCTCTCACCTGCTAAGGCTTAAAACTTTTCTGTATTCTACTTTATAGCACTCAAAACACTAACATTTTAATATTCTCTTCTTTACTTTTTGCCTGTATTTATCTTCTATTTCATCCTAGTCTTTATATGTTAGCGCAACGAAACTTCATGATTTGTTAAAGTTATCTCTTCTAGCTTTGATGACCTTTTTAATTACATAAAGCAATCAGTACAGCTAAAACAGTTGTATATCATTTATTAGAAATACTAAATATTAAGGCAATGGCAGAAGTTACCCTTTAAGGAAAAGCAACACTGTAAAAATACTCTACTACATATGACTCCCTGTTGTTTTGTATCTTCTTCCTTCCTTGGTTGCCACAAGTGTCTTTTGCACCTTAATAAAGGAAAAGGCCTATGGGTAGTGACATTTCACAGTCCAATAGGGAGAAATAATCAAAAAGGACAAAATGATAACACATACCTGCTTTCCCCCCCGTTATTCTCTGACTTCAACAGTTTACAGAAAATCTCTCTGGTCCTGGGGTCACCCTTCCTTCAATCTTTCTGCTCCACCTGTCAGAACCCACTACTCCCTGTTTGCTACTCATTTCTTCCCTTTCACTACCCCAGAGTCTACCTTTTTCTGGCTGTTTAAAGTCTGTTTTCAGAGTTACATGTTATTGTTCTTTTTTCTAACTGTGCACTTCCTGCTTCTCAATGTGGCTGAGGCCAGTCTTTTTAATGCAAGACAACTATGACGTACCAATGCGCACATGCACACCTTTAGCCATATGACCAAACTTTTACAGCCATCTGTACATAGGCAACATAAACACAGACACAGTGTGACTTTAAGCTCAAAACAACCATTTTGTTTTGGTTTGAATCCATGTATGCTGCTAGGTCTAAAGTATGTTACAGGCTGATACACAAGCCCGTTTCACACATGCACCAGAATTCTGACATTCTTCTGACTTTATCCGAGGGGGTGTATTTGCAAAAACAAATGTCCCAGTGAAAGGCTCCCGACATTATACGGACATTATCCTTTGAGTGTCCTAGTACAATGTCTGTATTCTATGCGTGCAGCGTGCTGATCTGTCCCATATTGTTGGGAGCTTTAGAATATATTTTATATATTATTTTTTAAAGATGCACAGCTCCGATGTGTTGTAAACAAAACACAGAAAGCCCCACAGTCGGGGCTTTCTCTTGTGAGGATGCTTCTGACTCGGATGTTCGCCCACTGTGTGTTACATGTGTAAAACGCAACTTCAGACAATGTCCGAGACCGATTTCTCCTGACATTTTTTTATGTAAAACAGGCTACACATTTACTTTCAGATAAACACTTAAAATACCCCACAATGTTTTATGTATACAGGCCCTTCTGGTGGTCATTCTCTTCCTATCAAATCTAAATCTCCCCATGTTTGGATTGTGTTTTTTTCTTTCCCCCCATGCACCCTCTATCTCTTTCGCTTGCTCTGTGAGTCATCATCCCCTCAGTCTCTCTCCCCTTCTCTCCAAGCCTGTCTGTCCATTCCTCTCTTCTCTGCCTTCACTCTTCAGAGGGCTCTTCATTTCACTAGAACGATAGATGAGAGGCTAAGGCCATCTGCAAGAGCTGATAAAACCACCCTCACACACACTTGCAGATACTGAAACACATACAAACGCAGGAACAAAGAAAACAAATGAATACACAGATGCAAATGCATCACTAACCCTTACATACATGAATACACATACACACACACAGAGCTTGAGAATGCCCCACAACCCAGATTCATGCAAGTGAACACACATTTGGAAATACTGTGAACACAGTAATAGACACACACAGAGCAAATACAGCAAGACCAAGGTTGTTGTGGACGCGTCAATTACAATCTGACATACTGCCTGTTGAGAGAAGAAAATGGAAAGAAAAAAGAAGCAAAGACTAAATCAAAAAATAAGCAAAAAAATTTTAAATAGGCGAGAGCTGGAATACAGATAAGCAAGGAAAGAGTTAAAGAAATTCGGGTGTCAAGAGGGACGGCAAAATGTAAGGAGAGGACAGCGTGTGTCGAACATGCAGTAAGGGAGAGAGAAAATGAGGGATGGACATGAACCACCTGGAGGACAGATTATAAGAGATCAGAGGGAAAGATGAAGTAATGACAAATTTCAAAGCTTGGTCTGCATAACAGATATATTTTATGTCAAATTTCCAGACAAACGTTTATACCAGAGTTTAACAAAAATAATGGTTTTCACTTTAAGAAAACACAGCAGCAGAATTGCATTCACACGGGAGAATATTGCTTTGGTGTCTGTAGGACCAAACGCTCATTAGCTGTATATATAATTGATCTATGCACCCATGTATCCCTTATTTATATATCCCCAAAATTAGGCAAAATAGGAAAGCTTGGGAAGGTCCTATGTTTTGGGGACGTTTAGGCAATATCTGGGAGGTCAAACTTGAATTTCTGTCAAAAAGGCCCAAGATGAGGAGCCTTTGTTAAAGTAGTCAAACATGAACAATTAGCTCAATATAATTCTCCTTTTCAGTCAAAACAAAGACCGTTGACAGATGTGCAAGCTGGAGCACTGACAGATACTAGCTCTGCATTATAGCTCTGCTCATTTTAACATCAGAGGGGAAAAAAGGCCTGCTGTGGCTCCTGTCATACTAATGCAGGGCCATTGTATGACGCATGGGACTTTTACAATGGTTAGCACTGAAAATAATCCAGGAGGCTGTCTCCACTTGTGGTGTTTTTTTTTCTATTAACATGCAGAGAATCACTTGTCTGCAAGTCCAACTGAGTGGCCATACTCTCAGAGGAAACGCGTGGCTGCTGTCACTAATACCAATTAAAAGTTGTGACTTTGCCTAAGAAAATGAGGTCAGATTCATGTTGTGATTATGCGGGCTCTCTGCTGCCTTGGCAACTGAGGGTCACAGAATCTAAAACTGGCCTCAAGAGAAATTACTTTAAATGAGCTGACATTGTTAGTTTAGCAGTACAAAGTGCCACTGTGCCAGATTTGACAAGCTGTGCTATACTGTATATCTATTTTACATATCTGGTATTCAGCAGTAGTCATGTTTGATTTTTTCAAATCATTCATACCTGTATGCTCTTGCTCATCAGCTTGCTGGGCTTTGTTTAAACTTATTCAGAAGTGACACATTTACCAGAAAACCATGCTCAAGATGACATTGGGTGGTATTTACTACAATACCTTTTCACATTGCTTGAATGTAAAAGGCACATTAAATTACACTTTATTAAGTCCTAAGGACGTGTTGTGTTTGTTGTCTCTTATTTAGCAATAACTCCTTTGATGAGATCAGTGAGGGTGTCACTTCTTATTTAACACAATTTCTTACATTTTATTTTTCTTAATCTGGTCTTGTCATCACATTTTTCTTGTTTTGCTCACTTACTGCATTTAATAAAATCAATTTATGCAGGACTGTGATCATAAACAAAATACAATAAAAGTGTCTAAAATTGAAAACAGTTGAACCAGGTGTATATAAAAAGGAAGGAGAAAAGAGAGAATCCAATTTAGAAACAAACGAGTGAAGTAGGGGTGAGGACAATCTAGGAGTAGGGGACTAAGAAGCAACAAACAAGGAGTAGATTTCCATAGAGAGCAAATGGAAGGTGTAAGAATGAGTGAAGGGGAAGGCTGTAAGAAGAACAGACTGTGGGAAATGTAAAATATAAATAGAGATTGTGGTTTTGTTGTTTTTTTTCTCAATGTAAAAATAAGATGAAAGGGGAAAAGCAGTAACTGAAGGGAACTCTGCAGAAACAAATCAGCAACATCAGAGAGACAAGCTAGGAGCAAAATAAGAACAAGAGGTAGAAATTGGGGTGGAGAGAAACTGAGGAAAAAACAAACAGGAGACAACAATGTGAAAATGGGATGAAAGAAAACAGAATATGTTATTAAAAAACAAATCAATCAACTGACAGGTGAGTGAGAGACCGAACATAAAGATACAGAAAGTGATATTAGTAAGAAAAATGACCACCACAGAGGAAGATATGAAATAGAAGAAGGGAGATGTAAGTGACAGAACTGAGAAAAAGTAAAAGCAGAGGAGGGATGCATAAGAGTTAGGAGGAAGGGAGGAGTGAGTTCGTGAAGAAAATACAAACGACAGGAAAATAGGAAACCAGGAGGGGGGTTATGGATAGTGAGGACAATTGCACTCACACACACACACGTAAGAAGGCTAAGCTACATACTCAAAAGAAGAAATGATTAGGGAAGTTGTATATGACTCCAGTGAAAAGAGTGAGTGATGTAACACACTGTGGCTACAGCTGCTTTGTCATCCATAGTCTAACCATTCAGTGCCCTTTACAGCCAAATTTCAAATTTAAACTTCATCAAAAGCCTACACATTGACATGTTCAGATTTTATTAAGTTTTTTTTTTTATAAATTTGATAACTAGATATTACAGAAAATTATATACACAGCCTCTTATCTCAGAGCACCATAGGCACTGGGATAAATGATTATGTTCAGGTGCATGTACTGTACTGTTTAAAATGCAGATTAAAAGTTTTCCAATAAAGGATGACAAAACTGCCCAACCTTTATGTTTAGATAAATAAAAGTTGAATAAATCAAGTGTTGGAAAAGACAATTTGAAAAAAAATAAAAATGGCACTTAAGTGAGCTTACTAATTGCAAAGGGACTGGTAGGCCATCATAGCTGACAACAGAAGAATTCTCTTCATAATAAAGAAAAATCCCCAAACACCTGTGCAACAGATTAGAAAGTCTTCAGGAGCCAGTCAATGAAATACAGAGGATATGTTACCTAATGGAAACCCCAAGGTAGCCACAAAAACAGGCCGGTCAAGTTACAGTATACAACCAAGTGATTAAAGGAGCAACTAGAGTTCTGTGAAAAGGTCTTATGGAAAGACTGAACCAACATTAACTTCCATCAGAGCAATGGCAAGAGCAAAGTACAGAGAAGAGGAGGACCTGCCCCAGACTGTAAGCGTGTTATGGCTTAGGCGTGTACAGCTGAAACAAGAACCTTGATTGAGGATTTAACTGCGAATGGTAGTAGCAAAATGAACTCAAAAGTTTACAGTCACTGCTGTCTCCCAAACATTATAGCTGGAGACATAAAAACTATGTTTAAAAAAAAAAAAAAAAACTGTTGTGGCAGCTGATTTAAATGTATTAGCTCATATGTATGGCTCAGTAGGTGCCATTCTGCCTTCTAAATGTGATAGAGAGGCAATCAGTAACTGTAATTACTATTATAGAAAATACAAGATAGAAGTATTACAGAAGTATGAGTGTTTATGATGTATTTGTGATGTATTTTAAAAGACAGATATAGTTTGCTCAGGAAGGAGGTTGGATTGGAGGGTGATGTGAAATTAGAGGCCTTTGAAGTGCGGGGCAGCAGTTTCCTGGTCACGAAACTATTCGAACTGTACAAGTCTTTAATTCAGTATTTGAACTTTTATCTCTAAACATATATCTGATGTTTTGTGCCCAACCGTTGTACAGTAGCTCAGGGTTCATTTTTCAACTGTTAACAGTCAAACAAACCATAGGTCATGATAAGAGCTTACTACTAGGATGTAGGGGGGTCGTCTACAGAACCATCATTTTTTTGTTCAACTTCAAGCATCGGTTTCTCAACTTATTATTCCTCTTACTGAGTTACTGCTTTATTTGCTCCATTTTTATTCCCATTACATTCTTCTGTGAAATGTATCCAATTACTACTCAGTTCAGCAACAACACATTTTCCCCCCAGGGAAATTGGGTAACTAAAATACACAAAAATAACCAGGCAATCATTACTACGCTTCTTCACTGGGAGGAGTTCTGTATCACTGGTTGTGAATGAAGCAATGACTCTAAAAATCTATAGAATTGACTGCCTGAAATAGTTGGGATAGTTGAGAGCAGTTAAACTGAAAATTGAGTGCGACAGAGCATTTTATAGTGTGCACTTATACATTTCCCCAATATTCAATAGGTTCTAGTCCTTGAATGCCAATAGATGTATAATGTTAAGTATATTTGAGTCTTGGATGAGTTGCAGAAAAGGAATGAAAAAGTCTCACTGTATTGAAACATTCGTGCAAAGCAATTAAAAGTGACCAAAACCCCAAACACCAAATATTCCTCATCACTCTGAAATGTGAAATAATTGTGATTAAATTGTTTGACTCCAACTTATTAGTAAGGATTTCTGGTGTGTTGGAAATTAGTAATGATTTTTTGCTCTAGCTATTTTGATAAAAGGAAATTACAAATATTATGAGCACATACACAGGCGAAAGCATAGATAAGTCACTAATGATTGTAAAATGAGGGGAAAAAAATGGCCAGTAATTGAAGAATGTCACAAAATACATGACCATGTATAGAGGAATAAGAAAAATGTAATTTCATAATGCAGTAAGCTAATTTGGGCCCATGATTACCATGGCAATGAGTGGCAGAGATGAAGTGGGGAGAGAGACACAGTACATCACGCTCACAAATGTGACCACAGATTATGTGAGAAAGAAACAGTATGGTAGCTACACACAGTCCTAAAGAAAAGGTGCATAGTTAGAGGTTCTTTCACTGCCACATAACCACACTCACTCTGCAGAAATACACACAAACAGGACATGCAAGTCTGCTCATTTCTCCACATGGCCTTCAAGGTTCAGGGTGTTGATTTGGAAATTACACCATTCACATCTGTACATTCACTGTTGATGGTTTGCCCACCTGCGGGGGTGTTTCTGGTGCATTAACATCTGGGCAGGGGACCTTAATGTTAACAAGCTGGCATGTGAACAGTGTGTGTCCCTCAAGCTCTCTACATCCCTGCATTCTGTGTGCAGTATGCATCACTCACTAAGCTTTCAAAAGTTTTTCTTTTTTTTTACTTTGCAGGTGATTTTTCAGATATGTCAATCATGTGTTGGCACACATACAGAGCACTGCTTCTCCTGTATATGTATAGGCCATCATGAAGTTCCTGCTACAAATCCTGTATTTACTAATCTTGTGGTTAGTCTACTTTGCTTTCACATAAACCTTCATTTTAAATTGCCCTCAGTCCATGCTAATACTAAAATGGTCTCTTTGCTGAAGAAAAAGAAAAAGTCACAGTAGAAATTAATGCACACGCCAGATTTAGGTCATTTTCATTTAATAATAGTTGTCCTGCTCCAGCTTAGCACGCTACCAGATGAATTGGACCTCATTAGAAGCAGGCGTCACTTAGGAAAAAAAAAATCCAAGTAAAGAATTATAATTTAAGAGAAATATTTAGAGGTTAGAACTTTAGTTTGGTGCTAAATGTTCTTAAGGCATTCAAACATATGCATGAAATAACAGAATTAACACCAATGACATAGGTGACTGACAGCATTATTAATGGCAGTGAAGAAAATTAACAATAATCGTGACAAATCACAATGCTGCCCCTAAAGGTGGGGAAGCAATGTTTACGTGGGAAGCAGATTAAGTTATTTATAATGTGTGAAAGAACATCAAACACTATTTAGGACTCAAGTCATTTTTAAACTTAAAAAAACAAAACAAAAACACACTGATCAAAAAAGGATCTTGTGTATGTTTTCGTGCACACACACCTTACAACACATTAATACAGTGAGTGACGTATGCAAATGTGTTCCAATAAAAGAAACAAGAGAATGATGCACGGGTAAGGTGGGGAAAACGAAGACACACGTGAGTAAGGCTGCTAAAGAGTAGGAGATAACTGAGTTTTGAGATAAATTATGGGATGGCAGTTTCTGATTTTCCAAATCAGATTAATAAGGAAATGAAAGGTGGAAGGATGAGGGGAAGAAAATGCAAGGTCTTGTAGCTCCCTCCAGGCAACCAACACTCCTAGAGTAAAGGTTTCTATTCCTTTAGAGCTTGTGGGTTGTCTCAGATGAAGAAAAAGTGTCCAGATAGTAAAGGCAATGTGGGGGAGGAAAAGAAAGTGAGAAGGGAGTGAAATAAGGTGCTGAGGAACTGACGGAGGTGCATGAAGTACTCTGCACACAAGGCCAAAAGAGAATTCGAATGTGTCCTTTTTCCTTGCTGTCAGAAGAAGGAACATCTGAGTAGAGAATGAGGAAAGGAAATGTACTTGAAATGTTAAGATGAGAGGATGAAAGAATTATGACAGCTTGAGAGACAGAGATAGGAAAAATCTGTACATGTGTAAAAATGAGAAATGTTAGAGCGATAGAGTAATGGGTGAATTGAATAGGAAAAACAGAAGAGATGTTTGATTGAATAGAAAGATGAAGAGAAAATAGGAGCAGGGGAGAATTGTTTACCCATGATGGATGATTCACAACAGATAAATGGAGATATCTGTGAAAAGAGGCCGATGAATAGATCAGCAGAGAAACTGTAAAACAAAGGAAGGGTGACTGCAGCGTCCTTGATGCTTTCAGATATAGACAAAGACAAATATTGCTCAAACCATCTTTACTTAGTCCTTTACTTGTTTACAGGAAGAATAAAACTAACCCATTCTGTTCCCCAGAAGTAGAAAAAAAAAAACAGACGTACATTTTTTCCTCTTTCTCTATTGTACAGGAGTAACATGATTTCAAGCTTCAGTAAACTGTCTTCATCATCCACTTATTCTATGACAGTCAAGCCTTTTCCACTTGTGCTTCTTGGAATCAGCTTCAGATCTCATAAAGCTAAGCTGATCACACAGCTCGCATGCCAAAAGGGTAGCTGATACATTAAATGTGACGAGTTACTGCTGAAGACAAATAGATTAAAATACAAAATGTCAAAGCGCTGCTTTAATACTCTCCCCCTTCCTTCACTCCCTGCTTGTCTGATCCCCAAAGCACAAACTCCATCCTTCTGTGTCACTCTGTCAACAGAGGTGCAGCTACGACACCCATCAGTCCTCATTCTCTCTACATCCCTCGCTTCTACACTTAGTGTTATGTTCCTCTATTTTATCAAACACTGTTATGTTGCTTGCTCTATAGCAGATTGCCTAACATGTTGGAGCATTAATATATTTTTCATGCCAGTCTCACAATGTGAAGAATAAACAAAGAGCATTTTTAGAGCTGCCGGTAGTGAAGCAAATTCACTTCTTTGCAGTTGCAAATTGAAGAGAAAAAAAAATGTTTTGAAGCTAGATTAGACCATCTAAAAAGAGCACAGGTCTTTAAGATGCTAAGGAAGAGCAGTAGTTTAACTATAAAAATTATTACACAAGCCCATGCATGTTTTATAGTGGCCATTCTTTAAAGATTATTTTTTATAAAGACTGTCATGTAGATTGTAAAATTATGGAAATCATGTAAAAACTACAGATGAAAGAGTAAATGGAGCCAAAATCCGAATAATAATTTAAAAAAAGAAAAAAGTATAGTGCCTTGGAACAGAAAACCACAATGAGCAGCACTGGACAGTCATGGTTCAGCCAGTGCAACAACAGGGTCCAGGGCACTGCAATCGTAGGCCAGACCTTTAAATATAAGCTGAGTAATGGTTGTATTTAAAACTGACCTGGTTCTCAGAGCAAACAATAAGTCTTGTTTACTTCTGTTGCTCTCTTGTATCCTCTTTGCCTTCTGTCTTTTCCTAACCCATTTCTTTGACCTACTCTGAACGCTCCATTAAAACTGCGATAAGAACAAGACTGAAAGCTCTCATATGCTTGTTTCCTTCACTTCACCTCCTCAGAACACAAAATGAAGTCAGAACAAAACAAGGGTGTTCCCATTACCGAGTCAAACTGATGGACCTTTGCTTCTGTTTTGTTCAAATAGACCCATCTGCCTGCCATCCCCATATGCAGAATGAAACACATCCTGTGCTTTAATTCAGTCTCATTAATTTATGCTTCAATTCAATTTTGATTTCTATTATTTTCACCCCTTTTTTCTTCCTTCACATTTCTACATTTAATATCCCATATCCTAAGCTCTCCTCTTTCTTTATGAAATATCCATCCAGGCTTTCCCATGCCATTTATTCAATACTACTGCATGATGATGGTGGAAGAGGGTGGTGGGGGTCCTTACTGTGTTAACAAGTTTCATAGCCCCCTATTTTGCATGCAAGGCAAAGAAAAGGTAAGAAAATGACCGAAGGGGGGCAAGGTGTCTCCCACTAGAAGTGCAAATGGGAGACAAACATAGTAAATAGGAGTAAAGGAGGGATGACAAATTTAAGCATGTGGAAATTATGTCAATTTTTAGACTTAGTGGGAGGGAAGAATCAACTGATGAGACCTCAAGAGAAAAATATGGGATAAGGCAATAAGCCTTTGAAGAGGAAAGGTTGTCAGTTATTCCGTGGTTACTCCTCTCTAACGATGTTGGGGGGGGGGAAGAAAAAAACACTGTAGAGTGCCAAAAAGTGACCAGGAGCTTTTGAGGACAAACCAATAACTAATGTTCACACAACACTACTGGATGGAAATGCACAATTAGCTTTCCCTTTGTGCTTCTACACTTCTAAACCATAAACCTCTGATAGAATTCTAAAGGCAATAGTGCTCATTACATTAATTTAGACATTTTTTACCAACCCTACAATAAATCGTCACATTTGTCAGAGCAAATGAAGAAAAATAGAGGCACAATTATCCATCCAACCTAAGCCATTTACTGAATTTGCTTATTAAACTAGTATCCTCTTAGCTCTATTAATGTTTACTGATATGAAGTGCATTGAAATTGTGACTAAAACTCAGATTTGTAGGTTGAGAAGGGTTTTGAGTGGCAACATAATTAATGTTCACAACCCACAGCTACAATGTGACAATGAGACATGACTGAAGCTAATTCACCTTTAAAGAAATGTCTGTGCCAAAGATGCTCAGTTTCTTAGTAAAAGGTTACGCAGCAGAGGACATGAAATCTTGACTAAATGAGTAATATACATTAACACATTAATAAAATACATTCACATTATAAACACTGGAAGATTCAAACTGCTGAAACTGGTGTTTTAACAAGATGTTGCACGCTGTTCAGTTGTTTGAACTACAGAACCACTTTGTACAGTCTGGTTGCTCCAATGTATTACAGAATATTGCCTCCTGCCTCTAAATCATCTTTGACCTAAGCAGAGTAATGTTATAACAATTTTTCAAATGAACTGCAAAGAGCACTGACACATAACAGCAAGTTGCGTTTTGGCCCATTGTTTTTTTTTTATCGCAGTGTTAAATGTTTTTTTAAATACAGCCAATCTGACCTGATGTTCTCATTTAAACTAGCAACAGTGACCATCAGTACCAGTCAGAAACCAGACCCTGTTAGCTGATTTGAGCTTTGCTACAACACTAGGGATCAGACCTTTTCATCTAAAGAAAGATTGTAAATGTACAGTGTGGTGATTTACAGGATATTTGCCAGTGGATGGAAAAACAGAGCACTTCAGTAGTGACCTTAGTGTTTTTGTGTGTGCAATCGTAGTCAACACCACACATATCACACGTCGCACATGGACACTCAACCCAAAGTACCAGGCACTCAAAATACTGAAGATGCACACATAAAGCTTATGTAAGCTAAATATAAACCAAAGGCACCTACATACATCCACTCCCAGAGCTCATGTGGAGATGTATGTTTGTAATTATGGTGCTGAAAGCTACCACACAGATCAATGTGAAAGACCTATAATTCAAGTGCTGGTTGATCTCTGCATCTGTGTCTGTGTTCACTTTTGTTCACATACACGCACTTGACGAAATTACCATTACAAGTTCCATTAAGTGATATTTGTGATGTTGACAATGAAGATAATGAAAGCTTGAGCAAAAGACATGCTAGTTTTAAAGACTCAACACTTTCACTCTGCAGCATTTTTACTGGTATATATATAGTTTATAACACCGTACCACTTTAAAGTATAAAACTCTCAGAGTCTGATGGTATGCTGCATTCAGAACCCTAAATGTCAAATGTACAGTACAAGAGGCTATGTTTGACATTTGGCAAAGTCTGGAGAATCTATATTGGTTTTGGGGCATTTTTGGACAGCGCTATTAGACATACACTCAGAAAATGTGGGTGGAGAGAAATATAATGAATTCACCCTCACTTGGAACTGAACTGTAGACACCAGAGTTATGTGGTGTGCATGTTAAACTTTAGGTTACAGGGGAACCCTACAGAATATACTGTACATCTGACATGTCATGTTGGTTTGTGGGCCGACATGTTGTCATTTTGGTTTGCGGGATGACATATGAACTAAATCAAAACTGCCTACATTTAGCATTAATAAGGCGAAAATAAACATCACATCACGTGCTTTGTCAGTGACGAATTTAATCTAGTTTGCCATCTGTTTTATAAAGGAACCACACATCTTATTCAGGAGGAGTAACGTGTGGAGACATGGAGAATATTTATATTTATCCACCTTATTTGGGTACTTAATAATTATCAAACTGTAGAAGAGCTAAATTCTTGCAGGAAACAAAAAGTCCTTTAGTTGTGGCCCAATTGTAAATTTGGCACCTGCAATTTCATATTAGGTAGCTAAAATATAGGTTGCTGTTTCTCTACTCGGGGGTTGTATGTGTTAAAGCAAGTCACCTTGTTTGAATGTTCACATTGAGCCATGTGGATTCATATTTGTGTTATGATGAAACCTACCTCAATCCTGCCAGTGTCTGGCTGGAAGCCTCTGGCTGGATCTTCAGTCGTCACTCTGCACTGGATGGCACAGCCATTCACTCTGATCTTGTCCTGTTTGAGACCCAGTTCTGGCAGGCTACGGCCCTCACACACATGCAGCTGGGCATGCACCAGGTCCACACTGTTAGGGACAGAGGGTAAGCGGTGAATAGGACTGATTGAAGCCCGGGAACATGGTGTGAACAACCCTCAATTTTTCTTCTTACAACAAGGTTTAAAAGCACAGTAACACTATAAACAGCTTTAGCTATTTTTGGCCTCAAATCCAGCTGGAGAGGCTGAAGAGTTTCAGAGGACATGACAATATTTCAAGAATATATCATTAGGGCAAATACATCTGCAGTGCAATACCTCCTGAATATTTTTAATAGCTAAACATTAAAATGAAAAACCTTGCTGCAAAAACAAGTGCTCCTAAAGAAGTATGCAGTATGAGAAGTCAATTTTCACATAACTATTTTTTATAAGAGCATTGTGTTAAGATGTGGTATGAAGAATCTAAATATATGGAAGCATCCAGTCAAGAGTAACTAGATTAATTTTGTTGTTTCCATGATAATAATGTGGATCACAGGTGAGCCGAGTACATGGTGTAGTTTCCTATTAATTCAGTTCTTTTAGTTCAACCAAACACACCGTTTACATGCACAGTACATTTTATTTATGCATAGCTAAATATGGATTTTTAGCAAAAAACAAATGTCTGCCTGCACACATGAATACATTATGTAAATTTCTATTCAGTAGTATTTATAAGAATTTAAATCTTAGGGGATCAGAAAGAAACTATTCTCTTCCATGAATTGTAACCCTTAACATCAATTTTAGCTCATCTGTATGCAATTATTTAAATGTAAAGCTGAAATGAGTCTTTTGAGTTAAGCTTTATGACCTTCAGTCTAATACATAGCCAATATGTCTAAAAGTACGTATTCACTGTTTTTGGACAGATTATAATTGCAGTGTTTGATGACTCAGTGGTGGGGACACTTCTTAAATGGTTGTGTCCCTGTACTTCACCCACTGCCAAACATAAGCACATTGAGACGACTGGGAAGCCTCTATGCACTAAAGGGTGAACAAGAAACAGACGGCACACACACATTAGCAAACAAGTCTAGATTTTGGAATCCGTCTCCTTAATGTCTCAATTAGCTGGTATTCACATTCAGGCCAAACAGAAGGACAATTATGCATCAGCCTGGTGTGAAATGTGTTGGTGGAAAAAAGCAGATCCATTCTTGATAACTTGGACAGGCACTAGCATCATGTTTTTGTTACAGTTTCACAAATATGGTGGTATTTTTTAAATAAAGACAGCTCCACTTCCATGCTTACATAATAAAAAGGATGAGATGAAATGAGTCATTTAATGAGCGATGCCCCCAACAGTAGTTATGCAAATGAATCTTTGCTTCTCAGGACTTTGTTAATTAAGATACAAATGTGTTACCAGACTCAGAATAGTAACTAGTCTTCACGGGGTCCATTTCATTGCAAAAGGCATTCAAGTCCCTCAGATCTACAACCATTTAAAAGAAATTAAGATATTTTTTTTTTGTTTCTCATATGCTGTTGTGTAAAATGTTTGAAACAGAGTAATCTACAATTTTTTATATACATATATACACACACACACACACACACACACACACACACATATACATACATACATACATACATACACACACACCAAAACCACATTTGCTGTTGAGGGGTGTCTGCAGATGATCCCAACTGACATGGAGTAGGGTTAAAGGTGGGGTGAAGCCATGACAAGTGGTCTCTCACAGCACTGCACAAAAAGACAGTCACTTATGCTCACATTCACACCTGCAGGCAATGTGGAATCACCAGTTAATGTAATATTCATGTCTGTGAGTGAATGAAAGAATAACTGGAGAGAATGTAAACTCTAGAAAAGTTATAGTTTGCCCCATGAACCCCAACTAGCTGTGGGGCAGGAGTGCTAACCACTCTGCAACTACACCACCACTTAAATATTTTCACATACAATAAGCTCATCACCTTTTGACTGTTATGTGTTTACGGAGATAGCTACTGATGGAACAAATTAATGAGCAATTTATCCAAAAGAATAGAACAGCAATTAAAAAGACAAGTATCCTCACCTTAAAAATAGCAGCTATGAAGTGACAGTGGGTTCTAATTGCTGTCTTTTCACAGAGATCGAAGTACAGTAATAGTATTCAACACATTTCAGCAATAAAACGAGACAACTGAACAGTTACAGAGTTGACAGACAAACGTTTGGCATCCATGCATAAACTTTATTACATGTAAATTAAGTCTGGCCTAGTATTTTCTTTTTTGCTTGCATAATTCTTCTACTTTGAAAACATAAGGCACTGCTGATTGAATGAGGTCCCTGAAGGGTTTATGAAATTCATTGTATACTAATTTGACTGAGACAAATTAAAGAGCCTGAAGCAACAGCTGTCCCTCAGTGCAGCAAGTTACCAAAATCCACAATAAGGCCAAACTCAACATGTAGAGGATGAAGGTGATGGGCCATCAGCAAAGTAAGGGTTGGAAAACACATGACACATGGAAATGAGCATTTATAATAAGAGCGTGACGGCAATAAATACTGCTGGTACCAGAATGAACAGAATTAACAAAAGACCAAGAGCAGGTTTGACTGGAAACATCTGCACAGAGGCACAGTCAGGAAATATGACCATTGGTGTGTTTGATACAGAGACAAATGAATGATGAGGTCAGCTTCACAGAAAGATATAAAAAGCTCAGAATTAATCAAAGAAATTACATTTTCACATTACCGTATATTCGGAGTACAGATAAAGTAAATTGCTGTCACTGCTGAACCAGGATAGTTTTTTTTTTTTTTTTTTAACATAATTCAGAACAACTATGAAAGACTATGAAAATCTGTATTTGCTGGTGCAAAGTATGATATTTTAGTGATTCGGAGTTCTTACCTATGGACTATCATTAGAAGTAACTGCTAAGACTTAAAACTGTCAAAAACTTATCCGTTAAGTTTAATTAGAGAGCCAGACAAATTTAAAAAGTTGTTGTTTTTGTGTTGTTGTTTTTTTTTTAACTACAACTCCTAACTCAAATCAATGTACAGATCATATGCATCCTTATAATTCCCATTGGGGTATAAAAAATTTTCCATTAAGTTTATTTAACATTAATTTACATTTGTTTAATCATTTAATGGAAATATGCTCCAAAACCTAATGTGTTAGTAAAATGAAAATTTCCTCTGACACAGCCTCAGCCAGTGGTGCAGGAATATTCACTTCTAAAAGCCTTTTGAGTCAACCTCAATCCTGTGGCCATTCAGAAAAAAAGCAATGATTTCTACTTTATTACTAAGGTTTTTAGAATCCCTATTTATTGTAATTTAAATTGATTTAAACTAAAACTACCTGACAGGCTGTGCAGAGCATGGAGGCGCACAAAGAGCAAAGCAAAGCTGTAAAAGAGCAGGGAGAGGGAGGATTGGGTAGAGCAGAGTGGACTGACTCAGTCTCAAGTTAGAGGTAGCCTATGTAGCACCAAGTACAGCTTTAAGTCTCATTAAATGTGCCCTGTACACAAACTGCTGGAAATGTCATTGTACACTATAAGATGGTGTGTGAGAAAGAACCACAAAAGAAAGTGAAAATGGAGAGAGAAGAGTACATTTATATGTAGCACAGCAGAAGAAGCAAACAAAACCCCACTGTTTTACTGTAAACCAAGTTTTCATTTTAAAAGTTGTTGGGCTCTATATCCACCAGTGCTATGCATAGTTGTGAAACCTATCATGCAATTACCCATCAAGCACACAACACAGTACACTTGGCAGTTTAATTATGTTTTACCTAGAGCCCCAGGAACCAAATGTACTTTCCGAGGTAGAAGGTCCAAGGTCTGCTTTGTGTCAATTAGTCAATGAAAATTTGATTAAACTGAAATTTAGCAATATGTTTAAACCTAAATAATTAAGATCCTAAACCATTACTTAGACCTGAAGCACCTTTACAGTACAGTGCCTCAAGATTACAGCACCATATACAATAATGCAGGACTTGCCTTCAGGTCCAAGTTAGTAGTTCATATTCCACCATTAGCAACAAATCAAAAAGCTGACTTATTTTTCTGGTAAATTAGGTGCCCAGGAAAGTAATGGAAACACATTTCCTAAGTTCTAGGTCTTCTCATTACAAGTGACTTTGCTTTATACCTGAAGGATCCCAGAATATTTATGCATCCAAAATGCATACGAAACATATTTAGCATTTAAAAAAACAAAAAAAACAAAGGAAAACAACTCAAAAATGCCAAACTAAATATTTCAGCTATTTTTTGCCCTTCAAATTTGTCAAAAATCTCAACTTATTCCTTATTTCTGACAATGCCAAAGCAAATATAAATCTTTTAAGAGGCAATGCCCAGCTAAGGTCAATTTTCCTGTCAACGATTAATAACGGTTTTCTATTTGTGCCTTTGCCTTGTGAAAAGCTGCCAATCAAAATAGACCTATTTCTATTAAAGTAAATAATGTTGCAGTCAGTCAGTATGTGTTGCTCGGTTCTTCAAATTTGATGTTTGACATAAAAATGCATTGAGAAATGGAAATTAATACATTTTGTGGCAACCTCACTCAATCCTTACATAGTAACCACTGTATTAGGGGATTAATCAAAGTACTTTAAATCAACTAAACCCTCTACAAGACAAATATCACTAAATCCAGTTTTAGTATCTCTATGCTGTTAGCCCAGCTTGCCCAAATGACAAGAAACATGTGGTGCAATTCCATGATAAGCCATTTAAATTATCTTCTAAAAAGACAATTACAGAATTAATTCAGGTCATCTCCGGAGTCAAGAGTGCAATGACAGGTTCATTAAAGTGTAAGTTGATTAAAATGAATTATCTTGTCTGGCCTAAGATATGAAGGGGGTTACAAGAGATGAGGTGACTAGAACTGATGATGTATAATGTAGTGACCTGACAGAACACCTACACACGCTTTCTTTTGCCATTAAATCTCAAAGTAGTTCATAAAAATGTACAGTATATACATTTATGCATACACAAAAACCTAGAAAAGCACTCGTGACATTGAACACGCATGTGCACACGGACACGCATGATTCAACCTCAATGATATGTCCCAGCTAATACAAGGAAAATACATTACCCTCATTCTCACTAGAACCTGAGGTCACACAGAAAGACTAGCATATGTTCACATTCGGCAGCAAGCACAAAAATTCAATATGTCACATGTATGCACACACACAGCAAGATCATAAAGGCTAAGTACTAATTGCATATCATTTTCAGACGTTTCACTCAGAACTCGTTAGCAAGGGAAAAGGGGTGGCTGTGTGCCCAGAACTAAAAGGGGGAGAGGGAGAGAAAGGAGAGGGCCTAGTGAAGAGGGGAAGGCTAGACAAGGAAATATGAAACACATGCAAGGAAATAAAGATGATATTCCAATCTTGAGTACCACAGGATGAAGGAGCTTGTGAGACACATAAAAGAGACACAAGATCACACTTATTCAATCCAGTTTAAGGTAAGAGAGCGAAAAATTGAGTTGGGTGGAAGCAGTGGAAGTAGGAGTATGGAAGAGGATGAAAAACTGGTTGACAAAACTCAAAGCATGAGTGGGAAAAGTGGGAGTGTGGAAGAGATTGGATTTGGCCTCAAAAGAACAGAAGAAATGCAGGCAGAGAAGCAGTGGGAGGAAGCAGAGAGGGAGGGGAGCTGAAATGGGAGTGTGGAGGAAGAATGGAGGGATAAGATGGTTAAATGGGAGTGTGGAACAAGAGCGATGACAAGGAGATTACTGTGTTGAATAGAGGAATAAGAGGAAGATGGTAAAATAGGGAACAAAACAATGAGGAAGGAGAATAAAGGAGAGGAAGATGGTACTTATAAATAAAAAAACAATTCTGTAAGAATTTTAGGTTTAGCCTCATTTCATGGGAAGATATAAGCCTGTATCAATTCTAGCTTATAACCCTCAGCAATTTCTATTTCTATATTTTTACCAATATCAGACTCTAACTTCAGAATGGCAAGAGGGAAAAAGTGGAGCTGGGGAAGAGAGGGAAAAGCAGAGGAAAGAGGGAGAAAAGGAGAACGGTGGGCATACTAAGGTAGAAAGTTAGAGCCCAACAGAGATGGGACTGCAGTAAAAGATGGAAAGCGTGATGATGACAGGAAGAGAGGAACATGGAGGAAAGACACTGTTATAATATAAATCTGGCCTCTTGCTTTTTTTCCCCTTCACCATCTTCCTTTTTAATAAATTCTATTCTCCATCATCTCCTTCACTGGTGTTTTCTCTTTTCTTCCTGTTCTCCTTTCATCTTCCATTGTTTCCAGCTCTCCCTCCCCCACATGTGGCCTCGAAATGCAAAACATTTACTCCCTTTGAAGTGTACACTTGATTTCATAACTTCATTAGTGCACAGAGTTCGTACTAGATCAGAGTGTGTGTTTGTTCTCACTGCATTTGAGTTTGTTCAGGTTCGCACAAACACCATCTCTGGTAAATGCATTTTTCAAGATGGCTCTGGGGCAACTGGTAGAGAGCATTGAAGAAATGTATTTCTCATTTTAGCAAAACTAATGCACATTCTTGTATAGCAAATGTGCAAACACCTATCCAACACACACCCTTGTCTAAATAAATAACTAAAAATATAGCCAATTCCCTTCCAATGGGGGCCTGCAGGAATTTGAACGTAGAAAAACAAAGAGAAACTGAAATTGGTGGCAATGGATGGTACTTAATAGGAGGGGTGGATTAACACACAAAAAAATGTGGGGAAAAATAAATAAACAAATCATACTCAGACATGAGGAAAAGAAGGCCTGAAGAGAAAAATTATGAATCAGACTAGAAGAAAAGTATAGAGAACACGTGGATGAGAGAATATGTAAGAAAACAAACAACTGTAAAGCAAATGCCAGGTCAAGAGAACCGGTGAGAAGGAAGGCGTCAACCCTCATCTTGTTTCACATGAATGGCATTAGATGGCTGTAGACGGCCAACAGAAGAAAACGAGGTGGGAGCAAACTAAGAGTAGTTGAGAAATAAACAGATGGGAAGGATGAGTTGTCTTGCATGGGAGAGCGAAGAAATAAGAATTTTAATCAGTGTGGCATGAGGATAACATTTCGACATGAATTTAGCAGGCAGCCTGAAAACTGCTGTGTTCAATACATCAGTGATAGCAGTTGGAAACAGAAAAGAAGGGAGAGAACAGGATGGAGAGGTGGGACAGTAGTGTATTAAACAGTTTATCAATGTGAGGAAACAAAGGAAAATGAAATCAGGGCTGGAAAGAAAGGGAGAAAAAAAAGACGAAAACAAGACCCAGAAATAACAGTTTTCCAACTTAATACTTAAAATGGTAAGAAACAAAAGTATGCGTGAATAACAGCTTTGGTTCAACAGATAAAGTAGAAAGAGAAACAAAACAGGAGAACAAGACAAGGAGGCAGTGGGGAGAATATGCACGGTCAAACACATGATCTCGCTCTCTCTCACACACACACACACACACACACACACACACACACACACACACACACACACAGGATCCTATCTGATTAGATTTCCTCTTCCTTTCAGCTCGCTTTCTCCCCTACTTTTTTGAGCCTCACTATCAGCATATTAATTAATTCCTGCTTTCCTTGTTATGAAGAAGATGGAAAAGCGAGGAGAGGAATGCAAAATAACTTTAGTGTCCAGAAGGCAGAAAGGAAAGAATGGAGAACGGCGGAAAGGAGAGACTGTGCATGCAGATAAAGGAGAAGGACAAACCCAGCTGTGTGTCTGTTATAGTGTGATGTTAAACTAAACTGCCATGCCAGCGAACACACATTGATACATACTGTAGAAGCACTGTTCCTGTACAAATTGTTAATAACTAGTTACAATAACCTAGGTAGATGATTATTCTCAGAGTGCTAAAGGGTTTGTCAACCTCTACTGTCTGTTACAGACTGCATCTACAGATACCAGAAACCCTATATAAAAACACAAACACTTAGCAAAATTGTGGTCTAAGAGATGCAAAAGCGGATAATGGTGATACTTGATCGACTCTCAAAGGCACACAGCTGCCCTCAGCCGTGTTAATATCAAGCTTATGGGTACATCAACTCTGAGAAGAACAGGATCAGACTTCTTAAGCATGCTGTTCCTTTGGCTACACACCTACTATGTCACTGACCCATTTTCATTTCAAGTGCCTCTGGATAATTTATTGCATTTACATTATACATGTTTCCATTGGCTAAAATCACAAACCTCATCATGTGTGATCATCTTCACTTTTCACTCATCAGCGATCAGATAATTAAACCTCAGCATTTCATTTGCATGATATGCTGAAATTACTGGAGTCATTTTTTTCTGCAGCTTCAATAAAAGACAAAAAATGCCTAATTTCAATTTCATTTCATCTTCCATTATTACAGACTGCTTGCTGACATAGTTTAAACGAAGAAGGATAAAGATTGTGTACACAGCCTGGAGAAGTTAATGGAGTTTCTACATTATTTCAACACCTGGCTATAATTCATCATAAGCCACCTCTAGATTGGCTTGAACAAACACATTTTAATCCATCTCAAATGCACCTCGGACACCTGAGATGCAACTTGAAGCACTGTTAATCGTATCATAGCAGCTGTACTGACCATCAGCTGTCAAAAGCACTGAATATGACATCAATGCAGAAGCTATGACCTTTAAGGTTTCAATCTCTAGACCGCGTTTGAGGAACTGATTTACATCCCATGAGATTTGCTCTTCATTTAGATTTGACTTTTCTTTCAGCTTTTAACTTCGCAGTACACCACAGTGCAAGGTCTTTGGGGAACCAGCATGAGTGAGAGCTCTCCTATGTAAGGTCAAGATTGATGTTTAAAATTGATGTGCTGGGGCACGTTGTAAGACACCACGCTGGTTGAATAAACTTCGATATTGACATGACAGTGCTGCGCGTCTTCACAACTGTACAGTACATTGACTCACCTGTGTTCCCAATTCGAAATATGGTTTGAAACTTAACCTGGCCAAAAGACCTTGAACTCATTTTTATACCAACACTTGAAGTTTGAAGAAAAATGTTTTTTAAAAAACCTGCTTACTCACATAAACTTGATACATACATCTTACATTTGGTAAGGGGGTAAACAGAGTGAAATACCTGAAGAGAAAGCCAACGTGGCATTTAGTTTATCAAGTAGACTCCTCCAGTCGCAGGGTTTGCTTCGAATTAGGCCCAGAACAGAGCCAGGAGGCTTAATAGTTAACTCTGAAGTCCCAGAAGCCCCCAAGAAGCCTGAATAACCATTCATACACCTACAGAACACTTGAACATGTAACTACACTCTTATCTGTGTATTGCAGGTAGTGTATCTTGGAGCAAAAAAACACCACAAAACAGTATTCATGTTATTCCTGTGACCTTGGAAAGTATCATCTACTGTAAATATGCATACTTGACCAAATCACCCTCTTATAGCATTTATTTGGCTTTCTACCACTTTAGAGATTCAAAGATTGTTTAACACAAAATGTATGATAATTACTGATTAACTGCTTCCAAATATTATAATTTACCTGAAATGTTCAAACTCAGAAACATAACCTGGGAATGTTTATAACTGGGGATTATAAGCAAGATAAAAAAATTCAATATTTAGTTCAACCCCAGGAATTAATTTGAATACTGATAATTACGTGCTACTACAAATTCTTATGGCAAAATTTCAAAGCAATTTGGAGACCACAAAATGTTTTCTCATCTCACTGTATCCTATAAACGTTTTGAAACAAATTGAGCCAATCATCCAGAATTCCATTTTAAAATGCCCAATTATTCATTGGTCCTTGAAAATTATCTTCCCTGTAGCTTGGTTCAAGGGTTGTACTGTACCATTTAAGATTTTTATTTAAATTGGACGACATTTCCGTGGAGCACATCTGCAACAAGGTCGACATACAAAAACTCAGGGCGCACACACCAAAAAAAAAAAAAAAAAAATGCAAAAGCCCATACAGGCCTGATAAAATGCAATCCAAGTTCTCTCACTTGGAAAATTGCACAGTGGAAGTCACAAACAGAGAGAGAAGACAGATAAATAAGACACCCCCTCCCCCAAACACACAATCATGGATATGTGCACCAACACCCTGAGTGCACATGTGGTTATAAATGTGTCAGCTATCACACTGTACATTTGGCACACACACAAAAATACAGACAGTGCAGCAGTACACATCTAACGCATGCAAACTCACATTATGACAACTATAAACACACATCAGTACACACACACACACACACACACATAACGACACTCGCCTGTGAGTCACAGGAGCCCAGACAATGTGATGAATGTCAAATATGAGCTTGCGCAGAATAAAATGGAGGCAACAATGAGGAGGGAGTACTGCTGGGAGGAAAAGAAGTGGTGTGCAATAAATACAAAAAAGAAAGAATAATAAGAGGAGAGCACAAAAGAGGGAAGAAATACTGAAGGATGTGTAAGTATGCAAGTTAACAGCAAGTAAAATAGTGAGAAAGGACACAAACCGAAAATACGCTACAGATAATTCTGCCGTACAGATAGTAAGATGTTTTATTTTCACACAAACACTGAATTCTCCTGTGTTCATAAAATAAACTATCAGCACATTAAAAAATAAAGAGGGGGAAGATAAGATGTGCATACACAAAAATAAATGAATAGATAGAAAAATGTAAAAAGCAAAGAAAGAAATGAAAACTCCATATGAGCCAATTAGGACCGTTAATGACCAAAGGCTGTTTTAAACATAACTTATCAGTCATAATATTTTGCAATCACACATTCTGAACTGGATAAAACTAGCCAATAATATTAAAGGAAGAGGTACTCAACTGATCACAGTGTTAAAGGATAAAGTCTGTGTTAAACTGCATCTTTTTTCCAATTGTCAGTACCAGAATCATAATAGGTAAACTCAATGCCCTGTGCAGAATGAATCTCTCACATACATGTCTCTCTGAAGACAGGATGGCATACAGATACATGAGACTTTTTATTCGGAAGCCTTATTACATAAAATTATCTTCTCAACAGGGTTCCCAGCGTGACACGCCGATGGGCTGCCCTGCTGTGTGCAAGACAGCCTAGCAAAGCTTCCTTTACATTTAACTGGGAGAAATTTCATCTGTCACTTCATCCCATTATATTCTACTCACAGATCTCTGACAGACTGGTGGTGAATCATTTGAATGCAAGCAATGACGCCTGCCATCCCATCTGCCATTGCTGTGCAGGGAACGACAATCTAACAATACTGACAAACATGACCTGCGACTGGTCGGTTCAGATAGACAACGCTCTGACACCGCTTTCAGTGTGTTAAATGTACAGAATGTCACGCAAAGTAATCTGTGCTTGACAAATCCCCTGTGGTTTGTGACTCCACATTCAAATCTGAAACAAGACAGGCGTCTTCATTGCAGTCTTTAGCTAGCTTCAAGAAGCTTTTGCTTCTCTTTTTGCAGCCAATTAAAAAAAAAAAAAAAAAAAGTTGTTTCATCTTGGGAGAAGATGACTGGTGTGCCCCCCTCGCCCCTTGTGTCGCTATCCCCACATGTATGTCCATCCTGGGGCCGTACCCATGATCCACCAGTGTTTGATGCTGAATCCTCTGGTTTTCCTGAAGTTTTTGATTAAAACTTGGTTGAGAAGCCCCAAGCCTTCGAAAAAGGCTTATGAGGAATCCAAAAGGGATTACTGGACGAACCATATGGAAATTACAGTTCAATTTATCATTGAGGTCATGGTAATTCATGTAAATTAGGATTTTATTTATTCCAGCCTTGGGTTTAAAGAGTGTTGCTCTTGTCTGGATGTGCAGTCGTGTCAAGATCATATTGGGAGAGTAGTGTGAAGACACAGGAAACACACTAGTTCATATACAACTTCATACTGTACAACTTGTATACTTTCGACAAAGGTCTTAGCCATAGAAAAACCTATAACATTACTAAAAATGTCTAAACAGAAGGACAAAACCCCAGAAACAGCAAAGTGAGCTGTTGGAGCTGATTATATGTACTGCTCCGGTGCATAACAGCAGATGTAGATACTGCTGGAGAATAAACCTCTAATGTCAACATTTATATATAAAAAAAAAAAACAAAAATAAAAACACAACCCATATAATGCAGGTAGATCTGAGCACAAACACATACACAAACCATTAAGTTAAGTTGGCTTCATCACACCTTTTAATACAGAATAATTTGATTTCAGTCAAGGTCTCATTAAACTTGCACTTCCTAATATTAGGCAGATGAACATAACAAAATCAACTCACAGAAGACACGATGTGTTACTTTACACACCTGGATGAATATAAAACTAATAAATAAAATCTTGAGCAAAAGTAAAAGTTTTGAGTAGCAGCCTAATGACATTCACAGCCTGTAGCTACGGCAAAACCTGGAGACACTAAACTTAATTAATCCTCAAATAAATGTTTGTGTTAATGTCACGCTTGTGCATTAACAGAACTATTAACACAGGCAAAGACGTCTCCACTGACACTTGTAAGGAGTCATTTAGAAAATTGCGTTTTCCATAAAGAAACCCAAAAGAGTTTTCCTGAGTTGGAGAAGGCATGAAATTTTGGTTTGTTTGACAAAATGTCAACAAATGTTAAAAAAGAAGAGAAAAACAAGAGAACAGGCAAATCCAGGAATACCATCAATACATTTAACATTGGGGAGCCATGATTGTTCCAACATGTTTTGTGGGGTTTGTTAGAAAGCTGTAAACCATTTTAAAAGGCAGAAAATGTTTAAAAGATGCAACACAGTAAGATGTAGTGACTCATCCTGCCAATTGCCATTAACAATGACCTCCATTCATAAATGTAATTATGTTTAACAGCTCCAGTGTTATCTTAAACTACATCAAGAGTCTGGCAAATGTCTCAAATGTTAGAGGCATTAATTTTTAGAAAAAAAAAAAATTATATTTTAAAATTCATAAAACCAGTAACAACAACCCAGGTAATTATAATCACAATAAGCATCATTCCCATTATCATAAATAGCCTAAACTCACTCCTCTCCACACAAAATTCTTCCATGGTGTCAGGAAAGACTCTTACTCAAAAAACACTGTTACGTCTCTCATTCTTATTCATCTGCTTAGTTCTCAATCACTCTCTGTTCGCTTTGGTGCACAATTATAATCACCTAAAATTTATTTTATAACGTGCTCACAAACCAAACAAAACTCCTCAAAGCACACTCACACAGACCAAAAAAAACAAATGCCTAGTCGCCCACTAACACCCAAATTACAAAATAGTTGAACAAGAAAAAGCTGGATGCAGTTGTGTACTACAGTGCTTATAGACACGCACAATTAAAAAAAAAATAAACATCCTTTGATGTTTATGTTAATACTGTACTGTAATATAAAAGCTGATTCGGGTAATCGCTATTCTACACACAGTTTATTCAAACACATACACAGGCAGTTACAACTATTATCTAGCTTATTGCAGAGCATCCAGGCATGTAGTCTATACAGCTCAGCCATATTTCCTTGTCAGTGCTTATTTTATGAATGCATACAAAGAGTTTGTAACCAGAAAAGAAGCTATGGATTTGTTTAGTGCTGCACGTGTTTCCTCTGTGGCACTGACAAAAACAGAAATGGACAGGAGCAGTTGGGAGGAAGAAGAGAGAGAACGAAGAGGCAAAGTATAGAGAGCGGGGAGTGATAATACGTTCAATAAGCCATGAGTTAAATTAATAAATAAAATATTATAAAAAACATCGAGAGGAGCAGAGAGTCGAAGGAGAGAAGTTTAAAGGATGAAAAGGAGAAAGGTACAGTATAAGAGGCAAAGAAGTAGGAACATAACACATGGTAAATTTCTTCAGGATATGGAGGAGGAGAGGCTATATGGAAGGGAGGGGAAAAGGAACAGAGGATATCAATTTCTATACAAGCATGTAACACTCTTAGCATTTAAATTGTTAAACAAGTCTATAATGACCCCAAGCTGACCTTTTTTGAATTCTCTTTGTACTTTGGAGTGCCAGGAAATGAGAACAAGTGTAAAAAGGGTTGGGAAAACTGAAGAGTGAGAGGGAGGATAATTGCTGATGTGGCAGCAACTCCTCCAACTCTTACACACCGATTAAATCAAAGCAGAGACCTAGAGATGCTGGCTGCTATATCAAACATCCAAGGAAATAAAGGACAGAGGAAAAGATAACGAAAGACAGAATGAAAAACAGCATGGATACATGCAGAAAGAAATAGCAAAACAAACAGACAGGACAAAAGAGGCTCTGTGACAATATGAAGGCTAGAGAAAAGGCATTGCAATGCATGACAGCAAATGGGTTCCTGGTGAAATATATTAATGCAGGAATCCTCTGAAGACTCAAACATATCTGGCCAACACAGGCCTGAAACTTTGGTCCAGCAGGACGCTGTGGCTTTATTCCTACAGCAGCTCTGGGTCGCTCGACTCTTTAAATTCACCTCGTGTCCCTTCCCTTTCTCAGTTTCCACCCCTCGTTTGTCAGACCCTCAGTCAATTAATGCAAGGCATTGTTTCTTTCTGTCTTCCTAACTCCCCCTCTGTCACTCTGCCTTCAGCCTGATGAAGATGGAGAGTAGTCATTTAGAACTAATTAGCGAGCCCAAACAGACAAATAACCAGGTGCAGCATACACATTTTCTCTCAACACTGATGTGGGCCATGCACAGACACACAAACTAAAGCAGAAACAGCAATAACACCCCAAAGAATGCAGACCCACAATGCCAACAGCTTGTGACACACATTTAGTCAAACCTACATGGAGATTTTTTGGGGACTGCAGAATTGTCAAAACTAAAGCCACAAAAGCAACAGAATGCTGTTGATTTGTTTAATGGGCACATCTGGTAGCTTTAACAAGAGAAGAAAAAAAATAATTATTCAGCCTTATCTGCTCATATACAGCTAAATGTAACATAGGCAACTTTCTAGAGCACTGCCTCACCTTCCTCACACACATATACACAGCAGCAATATATGGCAGGCTATGCCAAGAATGAATGATTTCTTAAGCAGCAGAAATCACACTATTGAGCATGAAATATTAGTTAATATCAACTTCTGAATTTATTTCAGACTTACACAGAAACTGTAGAAAATTTAGGCCATTTGTTAACATTGCTGAAACTGAACAGATTCAGTGTGATCAACCTTCACTTTGATGGATATTAGGCTGTTTATTAGGCAATCCATATTACACAAGCAATCAATACTGCTTGCGTATGCAAAGCCTTTAACCTGAAATTATTCAAATATGACATTTAATCACATTTAACACCGGCAAGCATGAACAGGTTTATTATTACATGCAATTCAGGAGGACTGTTTTATTGTCCTGTGGGGTAAATGTAGATTACAGTTAAGTCTGTCATCAGACTGTCAATATACACTGCGTCAGTGAGCCATTGAAGTTTTGTGTAAAAATGAGCATCGACCAGTCGCTGTCACCCAGCGTCTCTATGATGGATTTGAAGCAGTGTGTTTAATGACCTTTGAGATTTTTGAGTGTCTAAGGGAACATGTTATTTATTAGCTTGCAGTAGCAGGTTTTATTAGCTTTTCATGTGATCCGTTTCAGAGACATTTATTTTTCTGCAAAGAACAGAAAAAACACAATCCTGAAGTAAAGTTGCTCCACAGAATATTATACAATCTAAAATGCTGTTGTCTGTACTTCAAACCCTTTACCGGTCAAATTCTTTATGTAGATATCCAATACTTTGGTTTTTACTGGATCATGTCACTTATACGAAATGTATTACACGATCACCCACTACCACCAATTATAGCCCAATATATACCTAATGTTCTATATCAGCAAAAACAAGCAGAGAACTGCCTCTTTAGGTTGGGAAACATTAAAGGTTTGATAAATGGGGCATTGCTTTGCTTTGTCAGATGCAATTCTGATGTTAATATTTGAAAACACCATCTTCTATTGTAGATTGTTTTTATTAAAGTGTGTACATTAGGATCAAAAAATGGGCTGAAGGATAACTTGCCCCTTTTTCTCAGTTAATGGTATAGTGCACATGTCGGTAAAGGACCTTAGCCATCCAGGTTTGGTTACCTAAAGGTTGAATCGAGTAGACGTCTTGCTTTTTGTTTGGAATCGTTTCACTACCCATCTGAGTAGCTTCTGTAGGAAGGGAAGTTGGCTAGGGGACCCAGTTACATCCTCCAGAGTAGACCTTTTTTCACTTGGCCTGAATAGTCTCGTTAGATGGGTAATAGGGGATGTGAAAAAAGGGCAGAGTCATTGGTGTGTAAGGTTTACGACGCTAAACAACATTAATCCCTAGGATGGCATCATTACACATGGCCTCCTTGGTGGATGTGTAGTTGTCTTAATGTTCCTGGGGATGGATGAAAGGGCATCATGGGAAGTGAGACCAATTGTGCCTGAGGCCTCCTCTGTTGAGAGAAGGATTCTATATTTGAACATACATGGCTTCTCATACCTTTTGTCTTCACTATCCAAAATACGTACATTGTTATCCTTATACGAGTGTCCTTGGTCCTTCAGGTGTAGGTACACTGCTGATTCTGGTCCTTTCAGGATTCAGGTGTTGCTTATCTGGTGCTGAGCCATCCTCATTTGTAGAAGCTGTTTGGTTTGTCCAACGTGTTTAGATGTTTGGTGGTCTCTGTCACAGTGAATAGGTGCATTTAAGGTGAACAGGTATGTGGCATTGTCTGAAAGTCTTTTTAAGTCTGACATTTCAGCCATGTAAGGAAACACAAGGTGTTCGCTTTGACTGAGTCTCTGCTTTGTCAGTCATCCTTCTGGAGGACCTGGACGCCATCTTGTTGAAGACCTACTTAGGATAAAAACACCCTTTGAGAGCTGTTTTCAGATGTCAGTCTTCCTATTTGTCTTCCATGGAGGCAAGTATGTTGTCTGCCCTGTGATACAGTGTCCTGATGACTGTGTTGTAGGGTGTGGCAGGAGTTGCAGGTACCAAAGGTACCACAGGTACCACTCAGTTGGTTTCCTGTAAATGACTTTTTCTAAACTGCAAATTCCAAGACTAACTGCTCAATCCAGGAAGCCCAGTCCGTTGCTCTGTGTGTCCTGCCTGGTGAACATAATGTTATGCCCACTGCATCTACAGTTGAAACCAGTTTAAAAAGACACAGCCATTTTTTCCCCTCACAGACTGACATTAATCTGATTAACCTTTTCCTGTTTTAGGTCAGTTAGAATTATTACACTTTTTTTTCTATTTGCCAAATGTCAGAAGAATAGGAGAATTCCTTCTCACTGGATATATACACTCTTACCAGCTTTATCCAGCATCTTCACAAGTTGTTTTGCTTTTGTTCTTTGATACGCACATTTTGCAATAAAGCACATTCATTTCTGGAACACCCATCTCCTTCCTGAGCTGGACATTCCCATGATGTTTATACTTGGGTACAATTTCCAGATGCTTCAAGTTGCACTGTTCATCTGTTCAAACTATCATACACAAGGTTGAACCAGACTTGTGAAGGTCCACAATTCTCTTCCTGATATGTTGGTTATATTCATTTGATTTTCCCATGAGGAAAGCAATGTGTTTGAGGTGTGGCCTAAAAACACATCCTCGAGTGTGCCTCTATATAACTCAAATGTTGTCAATTAACTTATCAGAAGCTTCCAAAGCCATGACATCATCTGGGCTTTTTCAAATTGTTTAAAGGCATAATGATCGTAGCATATGGAAATTTCTGAATTTAAACGAAGTAAAAAAAAAAAAAAAAAAATGTCATCACCACATCTGAACCAATGGGATGGGGCTGTCCCTGGTAAAGAGTTATAGGCTTGCTTCTCTACTTCCTTCATTAATAGATTGGCAACAATTGGTGATACTGGGCAACCTATGGCACAGCCGCATTTCTGTCTGTATAAGTCCTCTCTGCAGGTGAAATATGGGCATCTCCCATTTGTCAACAGGCAGAATCGTGACTTTTTCATTTCTGCTGAGTGCTGTCAGGGCCAATCTCTTCTGGGTGGTGGCAGTAGAGCATTGGCTAATGCTGCACACGTTTAGCTGGAGTTGTTCTGCCTCTGCACCTGGCAGATTGATAACCAGTTAGCAGATTCTTTAGCTGTAATGAACTTCTCAACTGAAACCTAATTGGGTGTAATGACAAAGTTTAGGCCTCTGGCCAAAACATCCCTCTCTGGCCAGGTGAGATCTGTGTCTGAGAGGTTCTTTACCCAACTCTCTTTTGTGTTTTCAGTGGTTGCTGTCTGTTTGCAGGAGAAAGAAATGTCAAACTTCTTGGTTTGTCCCTTTCCCTTTGTGGCATTTCTGGACAAATTGTGTGACTCTTTCTAAAACTGGGCTAGACAGAAGGGTTGGTGGTTTCTAGCAAAGTAAACTCTAGTAAACTTTTGGAGTTTGGAGCCCGATGGGGTGAAGCACAGCCTGTGTGTGAGCACTTCCTGAAAATAAACTTTTAGGGAAAAGACAATTAAGACTGGGGGGGGCAATGATGACAAATGTAAATTTTATGGAAACTGGCCAAAACTACACAATCCTATAACCAGGGAACTGATACAATGTTGTTTAGTTTTTTTTTTTCCTTTAACTGGGAGCTATTTGATCCAAACCAGCACACAATCCCTTATTGTCTCTTAAGCATACACACCCACACTGCACATCATGAGCCTGGGGGTATAATTACATCAATTCGGGATCTAAAGGACTATTGTAGAAACAATCAAACCATGTGCAATGTCTCTTGACAGCAACATGCACTCTCACACTAACTGAATGCACTGAGCCACTGGGAAAAACACACTTGACACAAAAAGGAAAGATCATTTACAGCTAAATTATGGACAAATTGAACCTTGAGAGAAGAGAAGTTCAAAGGCAACGCTAGAGTTGAATGCAGAGGCGGTTGCCCTGTCTTACCAACACTCACGCTTATGCCTTTCAGACAGAAGCATCTCCTTATACAAGCATCACCCCCTCACACGCTTTGGGCTTCCCAGACAAAATACCTTTAACATATATCTCACATTTTGCTAGTTGCATACACGCTCACTAGAAACAGACAGAACTGCCTCTATTTTGCAAGTATTCTTTAAAGAAGGGCAACAGATAAATGGGTATTTGCATAATGTGCCTGTGCAATGGTTTTTCTTGTGCAAGTGTATGTGTATCATAGTCGATGCCTTTGGATGTTAACATTTGAGTACAGGGAGGTGTTTTTGTATTTATCAGTGAATGATAGTATCTGGAGAGGCTCTATTGATTAGACTGTGGTATTTCAACTCCTCATCGACAGTTGTGCACACATTCATAGATGAGGAAGAAGCAAAATAAGCAGTGAAAAGTGAGAGGATGCTTTCTCAATCCATAATATATCACAGTGTCAAACTATTGTAGAAAAGCAAGAAATGACAAAGCAAAAGGAAGAAAAAAGGGGAAGAAGGACAGCAAACAATGAGTGACTTATTCTCTTTACAAAGACAATTTTGTTGAAGTGGTTTAAGATTTTGTTGTTTGCCTATCAACAAGACCAGGGTTGCCCAATACGTCGATCGAGATCTACCGGCCCGATCGCAAAGGTAGTGTGTATTATTTATAGTAGGTAGAGCATTTTCACTTTGTCATTTTATAAGTAGCGCACAAGCCAAGAAAGTGTGGGCACCCCTGAACCTGAATATGTAAGAACACCTGTAAGAGCCAAAGAACCAAAATATCAAAGATCTTTCTGAAGTATAGGTTGGCATGGGTCCATTTAGCTCCTGGAATCAGAGACCAGACTTTGGCTGATTTTAAATTATGCTATACAGTCTTTTTGGACTGGACGGGGTCTAGTACCAGAACTAATCGACACACCCGCTTCATCACAGGAGAAGCCAATCTAGTATAATAATCATATGCTATACCCAGGTTGAAATTTCTTTTATCAGTTGGCATATAAGAGATCAGAATTACTGGGTTAAAACTAATGATATTACAAAAAATCTGTGCCACTGGATATCAAACTATGTTTTTTTAAACATCAGAGCCAATTAAAATTCACTTACAGCTAAATGTTTCCAAACATTTAAAAACCTTTCAAGGCAAAGTGAGACATACTAACAAGTATCCAAGTGTAACTGCTGAGAAACATTCAGCACCTTCAGCAGATGAATTTGAAAACAGCCTGCTGCTTTCAAACTCTGAACACATCATTTTGTACTGTCAAGATAAAGGCCCAAAAAAAAAAAAAATGGAAATCAACCTGAAATAATACACATATTCCTGGATCTGTTTTAAAACCACTCAAGATGAAAGATTTCCAGCTTTTCCATACTTTGCATAGTACAGAGCAAAAATAATAAAGGAAATTTTATTTTTACTGTAGTGTTCATATTTTGAGTACATTTTGTCTTATTATCAGCATAATTATACTACATATATGGTGTGTAGTGTCAATTAAAGTGCACATTAACTAATGGAGCATCAGACCGCTAACTGCATCTTTGTCACCGTCACTAAAAATAGCCAAATATAAGAAAAATATGCCATTATACAGCAATACTTCCTAACCTCTTTGTAGAAAGGTTCATTTTAGCTCCTAACCCAAAGTGTAATCTGTTCTGGTTGGCCAGCTTGCAGAAGCCTGCCAGTGGGCCAAACAGAGCAGTGAGACATGGATATGAGAGAGGGTGGACGTGCCTTGTACATTGTGGGTGCTTTGACCTAAAAACGGAGATGCCTCTATGGACTGACAACATTCATATTTAGGACTGTCTGAAGCATTTCGTGAGGGGCAGAGAAAGTCTCTTGGAGCAACTGGAAATTCTGGTGTCAGTCTCATGACAGAGTACTTTTTGTGTGTGTTCTTTGCCCTACACATATTGGAACTTTTCATTAATCAACATGGACAACCATCATACTAACAGAGAAGTATATACAAAAAACAAATATTAACAAAAATATTAAAGTATTTGAGAAAAAAAACCTTATAACAAATTGCCCACCACAAGTTCATTTGGTCATAACCAAATTGAAGAAAACTTAATTACACAAACATTGTGCATGTGTCTTCAAATACCTACCTATTTAGTTTATTGTTATGAAAAACACTCCGACTTATTTTGATGTAACTGCTAATAAAATCTAATGCATCAAGGAATCAACAAAATAGATTTACTGTGTAGCTGTCTATACATATCTGATTTAATTACTTTACTACTATGTGTCTACTGCTTGAACTGATACATGAAAGAAAGACATATATAGAGAAGCCAGATGGAGGGCGTGAAGATGAAAAGTTTACAAAGTGACAAAGGAAAGATGAAGTGAAAGTTGGAGGGGGTGAGGCAAAGGACAGAGTGGAAGCATCGAATGAACAGACAGATATCAAAAAGATAAGAATGGAAGAAGAGGATGAATGTGAATTAGAGGAAATAATGACAAAGATGAGCTAGATACTATGCAGGACAGAAGAATGTGAGTGGAGGGGTGGGAAGACTAGAAGTGGGAGAGATGAAGTGATGGGAGTGACAGAATGAGCATCAGACACATGGAGGGAGAAACTGACAGACCTGAAAGGATGGTGGATAGAAAGAACGATAGAACAGGAGGCGATGGTGCGAGGAAGAAAGGAAGGGGGAAATAGTGAAATGGACAGGGGTGAAGAGACGGGTGCAGAAAGTCAGCTGAGGACAGATATGAAGGGGAGAGCATGAAGGAGGAATGAAGGATGAGACTGATGGGTAGAAAGGATGAAGGCATGAGTTAAGAAGAGAAAAAAAAAAGGAGACTTGGATACCCGAGTGTGTGACGGTCGCTACTGATAGTATTCCATTAGTAAGAGTCCAAGCTGCAAACTGACCAGACACAAGGCCATATCAAAGTGAAGGAATAGGTTTCATCTGTGTGGGAAAGCGTAAAAAATGAGCCTATTTGCAGCGTGAATCTGGATTTCTTATTGGGATAAAGGCATCTGATCATAGAATATTGAGTTTACAACTGGCATTAAGCACTTTTGTTATCCAAATTTCACCTGCATGGTGACTGAATCTTAGTAAAAATCTGCATCTACAGCAACTTAAGCATAAGAGCATAGTGTCAAGCCATCAGGTTCACAGTGCTTGTTCAGTGCCTGCATGTTTTCTAACCATACCTGCACTACCTGCTGCAGCTTACTCGGATCAGGTGGATTCGGACAATCAGAAGCTAGAAGACACCATCTTAGGTTGTTTTCAAACATGATAGATTTATAGATAGATAATTCGAACAGTTCACAGTAAGAAAGAGTCAGTACCAATTATGATCCAACTGAGTAGTGACAAACAAGTTTAAGGAATTGAAAGAAGTTGACAGGTCTGTTATGAGTCCAGTTACTCTGATTTACACCTACTCATACGCAATAGTGAGCTTCAAATGGCAACCAGTGGAGATGCATACTGTATACAAATCGTTGTTGAACATGGTGAAAGAGAAAAACAAAAAAAGAGAATGAAGATAAAAGACAAAGAAGCCAAGCCTAAAGTTAGCCAAGTTGGAAACAGAAAAAGTTAGCAAACTGAACAGAGAATGATAGATGGTAAAGGAATTAGGCAGGAGAGATGAAAGTGATAAACGTTGGTAAGAGGAGGAGAGCTGGGGAGTGAACAGCAAGTTAAGAGGAGAGCTTCACGCTCATACCTCACTGACAAGTCTATTAGTAATCCAGTCAGATTCTAACAAAAAAAACAAGAATGAATGTGTTTACACACCTCAGAGACTGAGTATACCAGAGATGGAAATGGAAAAAAACTGAAGACTAATGAAAGTAATATTCAACTAAATCTGCAAAAGAGTTTTTACTTTTGTCATTTAGACTCAAATGTAAAACCTGTCCTTTTGTAAAAGTACACTTCCCATTGAATTTAGATGGATGCACACTGGGTTTCTGTTGGACAGTTGTTCTTTCCCACCATCAGATGCTGTGGCTGCTTAGAGCTATACCTCAGCCTGAAATGAAAGCTTTGCAAATGAGAAATGTTGCTTGTGACAGCTCAAACTTTTAACATGTGCCATTTCATGCAGGACACTGCCCAGATTCAAGTAATTACTACACTCCCGCCAATTCAAATGACCCCAATTCCCCCAAACGTCAAATTTCCTCAGTGATGTGAGTTTTTCTCTGCAGGAGAAAGACGATATGACAAACTGGTGCAGGACAGAAGAGTGGATGTGTAATACATGCAAATAGCTTACAATCGCCGAACTGTCTCGCTGACAGAAACACAGAGCTACAAAGTTAGTCTGTGCGTGAGAGAGTGTCATCGCATGTTAACAAGTCAGAATTGTTAAATTATAAAAGAAAAACACCTAAAAAAGGAGGAGATATGAAAAAACAAAAAGGGGACTAAGCAAGTGGTAATCTTTGCCATCTAATTATGTTCTGATAAATACCAGCATGCAATGCATTTGGTTTGCTGCAAGGAATCTTAAGTATTTGTATGATTGTCCAATTTTTAGTGCCCCTTATTTGGACCTTCCATTTTTTGTTATTACATTTAAATGTAGTCAAAAAAACCAACCAACCCTGAGGATAATGCTTCTTTAAACACATGACACACAAGAAAAAAAAAAAAATGTACAGCATTGTGTATGGTATGAGTAATAGTCTGCCCTCATCTGCTGTGGCTTTAGTTTGCTTTAAAGATCATCCATAAAAAAGG
The DNA here is from genome assembly GCF_033026475.1 of Channa argus. NCBI lineage: Eukaryota > Metazoa > Chordata > Actinopteri > Anabantiformes > Channidae > Channa > Channa argus. Next base: position 20,757,126 of record NC_090208.1, read on the forward strand.
CAAGGAGAGATGAATAGCACATTGTTTATATTTTACCTAAATTATTAAAACTAACAATTGCAGTCGCAATTACAAAGCATTAAAAAAAAAAAACATTAAGTAGCATTAGTTCAGATAAGGCAGCACTAAATGTCCAAGACTAATTTTTGGAAATTAATTAAGACAAATTCCTCAAAGTCTTTTAAATAGGGCCATGGGTGGAGAGTATTTCTGTGGTCAATGGTACTCTGTCCCGCAACCCTTTAGGATCGTTATCACCAACTATACAGGCACCCTGCTTTCACATAAGCAAGGAGATAATAAAACTACTCGTAATTGCACCAATTGTTTAAATGTAGCAATTCCTACCTTAATTCCTACCTTAAGTTTTCATTAAAAGAAAAGCTTAAGAAATAAATGTTGAAATGTGTAAAACGAGAGAATTGGTAGAGATTCCTCACGTTATCTTACAGAACTATAAAATGTCAAACTGTAAAAGGTGAAACAAAACTACCATGAGAGTCAGAGTTGCTCTGAACATACTCACACAGACCTTGGAAGGCATCCAATGGCTATCAAGAGGCTTTACTCCACCAACAGTTTAGTTAATGTTTCTATAAGTCAGCTCCACTTTGGGCAAATACACCAATGTTTTAAACTCAAATGGAAAGAGAAAGTAAAGTACAGCATATCCTTGTATAAATTAGAGGCACATGGAAAACTACCATCTTACAAAGAAAAATAACACTTCTGTGATATCGTTCAGATCATCATTATTAAAAGATAAAGTATGGCCAAGACATCAAACAAGACCCATCTTCTCAACCAACCAATCATTAAATCTAACATACTCAGAATAACAAATTATTAATGCACTTTGTCAATACTGGTGGTTGTGTGATTTCGTTATCACAATCATGTCACTGTTTAGTGATAAGTTGTTTCACTAATCCAGAGTTGGGGGGGGGGGGGGGGGGGGAATAAGACACAAAGGCAGAGGAGATCAAAGAAGCCAAAAAAAGAAGGTAGAGACAGCAAGAAGATGATTGTCAGTCATGTTTGGTTGGCACAGAACCAAGTCCCCACACCAGACCTCCTGTATCAGCTGCACTGATTGTTAGTTTGAAAGATGAATTCATTAATTGAGGTAATTATGCTGAATATCCAATATTAATTAGTGTAATTTTACTTTTCTGTGTGTACACGCATCAGTGCAGAACAAGAATTTATGAGTCTGTCTGTGAGTGAAGTGCCCCTGCACCTGTACCTGCATTTTTGTGTGTTTATGTCGTGTGTATTAGTTTGAGACCCATCTGTGTTGTCTCAGCTGAGTAAATCTCACAGGTAGACTGAGGTGGAATGCTATTTATATCTTCCCGTCCTCTCTCTCATTTCCATTGTCTCTCACCTTCTCTTTGACCTCACTGTTCGCCTTTTCTCTTCGCTGGTTCCACCTATTATGGCTTTCCTCTATATTCCAATCTTCCTTTCCTACACCAGTCTCTGTATTAGACACCTCTGTCAGCCCACCCCCCATTTGTCCATCTTTTATTTTTTGCCCTTTTTTCCTTTTCCCCTCACGTACTTAACATCTTCAATATTTTTCTCAATTCTTCCTGGACCTCCTCATGCACTTTGTACTTCACCCTATATTTCTACTTCTCAGAGTGAAAGCATCTAACCCTAAAGCCTCTCACCAGTCTGTGGACGGACAAAAAACAAAATAAAAAGAAGATTCATCTAAAAGAGCAACTGCTGCAACCATACAGCTGCCCACCAGCCTGAATAGTTCCACAGATGTAAACATCTGCTACTTACTCAGTAATTTCTTCAGTGACCGTGTGTTCAACCTGGAGTCGGGAGTTGACTTCAATGAAGTAGTGCTTGCCATGTTTGTCCACAAGGAATTCCACAGTCCCTGCATTCTCATATCCCACCTATTAAAAAAAATAGATAAAATTAATTTAAAAAAAAAAAATTATTAATCGAGGTAATAATTTTACATGTAAACACTCAAAAAGCAGCACTCACTCATCTTAAGAAAAAAACCCTCTCACTGAAAGTTTAAAGTTTTAGTTACTTATTTGTGTAATCAGGTGCAATAAATATATAGGAATTTGTCTCTTGTGCATGGACAATAACATGTTCCGTAAGATATCTGATGTCTGAGTGCAAACGTGTTGCAAGTGAGTCTGGATTTTGAATTCCACATAACCCAGACTCAGAGCCAGGACTCCCCATTAGCAAAATGTTGAGATTGATACACAATTTACATACAAATTAGCCTTTAATGATTTGTACATATGACAAACTGTCACACTCCCTCTGACCTTAAAGCATAAACATCTTAATACAATCTGATATAACACCTGTGTATAACTCCTTGTTTTTATTATGGTACTGCTTTGCTAAAACTGCCTCACCATGAATAAAGTGTTATGCGTTTTCCATAGCTTCATATAGAATAAAACAGCATGCCAGTGTAAAAACACCAATGTTTTCCCATTCTCATCCATCAAAACCCCAGCTCTCAGCTCCAGTTTAATTTTGCCCAGTGGGAGCAGCAAGCAGAGTGCAATTGCAATATAAATGAAAAATAAATAAAGTTTATTATTATGATTATAATTCTGACACTAGATGGGTTTGCACAAATTACACTGATGATTTGAGCAAACCAATCCGATTGGTGTTCGGACTACTTTCCCCAATTTTACCAATCACGGCATGTTAACTTCCTCCGATCAAATCTAGCCACATTGCAGATTATTCCCATAATCAAAACCTTTCCTTATGATGAACCAAACACCAAAACATCAGAACCAAATTAGAGGGCTGCAAGCAATCAAATGGCCATAATCCAAGCTGCTAAACAGTAAAACTAATTTCCCCCCAAGGCACAGACGTGAAAACCCCCCAAAAAAAGGAAACAGCACCACCGAAATCAGTGAAAAATCTATAAAGATGTTCTTTAAACACTGCAAGAACACTTGTGTTGCACGTTTCTTCACTCTCTCCTTGTTATGTTGGACACGTTTGTGGAAGTCACAGTAAGTGAACAAATCAGGAGGAAGTGAATGATCTAAACCAATTTCTTGACTCAATTCTTCAAAGAAAAAAGATGCCCGTTTAGTTTGTGATTGTTAAACCAGCCTAGTGCCTTCAGGAATGCTTTGATTTCCAACAGTTGGCAAGCAGAAATATCAAAACAATCAAATGGGCAAAGGAAAAGAGGGATGGATTGCAGAGACATACATAGCCCTAAGCTCAAACTGCAGCAATTAGAATATGGCAACTGAACAAGCACAAAACCTCAAAAGCCCTAAATGTTTGGAGATGCTGTTATAATGGTAAAATCCATTCCACTTAATGTGCAGGTATGTAAAATGTTTCACCTGAGCTCAGAAATTGTCAACTTATCATTAAGCCCATAACTGGCAGTATTAACCAGTGATGGGCAATACCAGTGATTTCAGATTCAATCCGATACCGATACTAATACCTTGGCTAGTATCGCGATATCTGCAAGAGCACAAAAGCTGGGTCTGAGAAGTCCCAAGAGTGACAAAAATAAAATGAAAAAAAAAGAGTTGAGCTATCGGTCATACATGCAAAAGCAAGAGAGCTAAGAGTTAATGAGGATGTAGCTGTTGGGGCATGTTGGCTAGGCCAACATAAAGTTAGTCATTCCTTATACGCCTGTCTGTGTTGTGGGTCCCAGCAATTTAATATCTTTTATTTTGTGCATTTCAGTGTGGACAATCTGACATTTGATTCCAACCTGCATGGCTTCATGAGACACAAAAACACCATAAAGTGTCCTTTTGTGGTTCTCACCATGACGCATGGAGTTGGTTCAAGGATAGTGGGGGTGCTTTTGCGGTTATTCCGAATTAAATGCACTAACATGGCTACATACCACAACATTCTGGCAGCACCATGCCAACCTTTCTGGTTACTGATGGTTGAATGGAGCCTTCATTTTTAAAACTGTACATGGATCCAAATCACAAACCTTCAAGCTATGTGACCAAGCAGAGAGATGGAATGCTCAATGAGATGAGCTGCTGTCTACACTTTGACCTAAACCTAAGGCAATGCTTTAGGTGACAAAGTGAATGAAAAGCAACCATGTGATCACCCAATGTGGGAAAATATTCCAGACATGAAAATATCTAAAGCCATCCTTTAGGAACTTGCTGGGTTTCTTTACAGCACAAAATAAAGTATACTGAAGCAGTGCTTCAGGCACTGCCATGGGGTGGAATGAGTAAAACAGATTAGGGCACATGATATCATAGATCATAATTTGCAATTAAGACTAAAGTAAACTACACAATGAGACAAGAAAAAAATGGGAATAGAGCAACATGGCCTTTTAAAAACCGTTACAGTAGAGGCTGTTGAAGCAGATTAATGTTTTTATTTTATACCGATACTAATACCTTGGCTAGTATCGCGATATCGATCCGATATCGAGTGTTATGTTAATTCTGTCATCTGATTACAATGAAACAATCACGTGAGCACTTAGAGAATAATTAAAATCATTAAAACAACAGCAAAATCATTGTTCGACCTACTGGCATTTTTAACATTTACATTATTTCAAATAACCTGAGAATAACATTAACATATGACAACAGCATGGCACTTCCTTTTATCAGGTGTACAGCTTATGTCACTTGATATCTATGACTCACCCTCATCTACATGTATGGCTTAGATACCCATCTGTATTTCCTTCCCTTAGTTTAAAACCCACTACGGATTAGACACATTTTGCCTATTTTTACAATTCTCTTGAACTAGAAGGTTCATAGCAAAATAGTCCTTGAATAAAAATGACACATTTTGGTCTGCCATACTGTCTGTGTTTGGAGGTGGAGCCACCAGCCAGCCGAGCACGTCAAAGAAGCTTACGTGGAGAGGGTGGATCATGGGGCGGATCGGCAGAAGGAAAAGTAGTTCCTATGCGGTGCATTACGAATAATATACAAATTGATGTAGAAGGAGCAGAAAACATTCGGCTATGACTGCAGACAAAATATAATTAAACAGAAAATATCAATATTTTAACTTGAGAATCAATATTTAAAAATTGGCCGTCAAGATCGAAATATCGATTTCTTTGGTATCGATCCGCCCATCACTAGTATTAACATTGTTGTGAAGCAAACTAAGCATCTAAAGATGAAATCGGGCATAGATCAGGAGCACAGTGAACATACCATCATGCAAAGCATGTATATACACAGTATATTCACTGTAACATTAAGTAACACATCTAATATTTAATGTTTATAAAAGCTGTGGGTAGCTACACTCACTGTGTCTGAATATTTTTAAAGACTAATTAAAAGGATCTCACAAGCACACACACATACACAGTATAAGCATAAAAAATCCATACAAAACACCTACACATCTCAGAGTTTTGTGGTTTTGTTCTGATAGCAACATAAAACTGAGTCTGGCAGAAATTAATTAAAATATTAGCATAAATGTCGGTACATGGGGTTTTAGGGTCATCTCCACCAATCTTACTATAGTGCCATCCTTAAAGCCATGTCTTTGCAGGTATGTTTAATGTTAGATTTGGGTTTAGGTTAGAGTTAAGGCCATGTTGATATCGGGTTAAGGGATTAGGGAATGCATGTCAAAAGTCCTCACAGATACAGCAACATCAATATGTGTCCATGCGTGACTCTGCACCTTCTCTGCAGAGTTCTTACTTTGGCCTGATTGATACGGAATAAATAATCCCAAGAGAGAAAGAAAATGCTAAAAACACAATGCTAATTGCAGATCTCTAAACAGTTTAAATTTCTACATGCACATATACTATAATACAAACATTTCAGTTTTATTTATTTTCCATCTCATACTGTATATATAATGAGTGTATAAGCTTACAATTCTGCTATCTCACTGAGCACACACACAATGCTAATTTTAGCCTCGGTTACCTTCGTTTTAACCTTGAATGTGTAAAGCCAAATTTTTCATTGTCCTCATTGTATGTGCATGTTTGTATTTCCTGCAGAGCCTGAAACAGTGATAACAAATGTAGTTTCTACCCAAGTCCTCATTGATATGGTAACAGTCAAATGCAGTACCCAACCATCACACACATGCATATGTACAATGACATGAATGCACATACCCCTCTACTGACATTTAGTGCACTTCATACTGAAGTACCACACACACACAGTGTGTAGTAGCAGCCAGTGTAAGAGATTGACTGTTCACTGTTTTATAAGCTCTGACAGTCAAGTCAATGGGCTGTAGTATCACAAGGAGAGTTCACTGGGGGGTTGCATACATGCATACTACAGCAAACAGCACACACACTATATTAGTATTTTAGGAATAATTTATATTTACACATTAATCTTCCCGGTGCTGACCACATTTCTGTGTGAGAGAACAGGGGAGAGAACGAAAGAGAGAGATGGATTGTGCCCAAATGACTGATGAATGTACATTGGTGTATACCTATGAAAAGAAAGTGATAGAGACAAATAGCTGGTACTGTACAATCCATGGGTAGTGGGGGAAAACTCAGTATAGATGGGTGCAAGTAGGTAAAGCGTAAAAGATTGATGGATGGATCAAATGAGAACAGAGACAAGGAATCAAAGTGTTCAGAATGGACAAAGGTCAAAGATTTATGGGGTCAATGAATGGATGAGAAAGAGTCATCAGGGTGAAGTACAGCAGAGAGTTTTAATGATAGAGGGGCGGCCAATTTACAGATTTTATCATTTTACAGATGATTTTAACCTAAGAGCAAAACATACACCAGGAGCAAATTCAGGTTCAGGGTCCTGTCCACAGATACTTTAACACATGTCGGGTATGACCTGCCGACACCACAATTAGAGATCCTCCTGCTCAACTTCTCAAAACCTTACTAAATAAGGAGGTAGTGAAACATACTCGTGTCAGACTGCTGCTGCTCCTTTATGGTCACACACACACACACACACACACACACACACACACTTGTCAAATCACTATTTCTGGGAGTATGATTATCACAGTTAGGGCAGACTTGCGACGAATCAGTAGCTTTAGTTTACCCAAGCAGCAAATACAGTCCAAGCACCCAAGATGGAACGTACTTATGGAGTGGCCCTGATAGGAGGTATTGTAGAACAGGATGTTTGTGGTCTATAACAAGATTTAGTCTCCCAGAGAGGGCAATGGAACCTCCCAGCAGTCCAGAGATTTCAGCTATTCTGAAAACAAAACAGGATCCTGCCCCCAAGGCGCTTGATGGCCATGCCAAAATACAAGGTCTTTCCTTGTAGCTCCCATGTGCTGTTGACCCTGCACTTGAATCTTATTTAGTACTTCTACACATAGTTTCCTTTTAGAATGTGACGCACAATGCACCAAAAATCATCATCCAGAGTATTTCTTGTTATTTTGTGATATTAAAATATAATTTATTTTGAGTAAGGGTGAGGAAGAAAGTACACTGGAGTCTTCAAGTGTTTGTGCATTAAGTTCCTGGCTAAAGGCTACTTCAGCAAACCTGAAAAAAATATAAGCTGGCAGTTTGGAGAAACACCCTTACTGCTCTTTTGTTTGCGTCAACATTTTGTAAGTGTGCATATTTTCTGCTGGCACTGCACAGTGTCTAGTCTTTATCTTCTTTGCTTAAACAGAGTGATGTTTGAGATTTAGGTAGTACTGACTTCAAGTGTTGAAGCATTAACACTGATCTCTTTTGGCTTTTGGAGCCATTGTATCTGTAAATCACCAATTTATGGACAGACTTGATGTATCCATACTTGTGACTGAGGAATATGAGTGCTAGGTCAATTGCCCTGTAGTAAAATTGTGACACTAATACAATAACGTATTTTTAAGTCTCAAAATAAATTTTTAAAGCATAAAAAGCTCCACTCCTCCAAGGTGAATTATTTTTAAAGACAAAGATGTGCACATCCCAAATTAGACATTATTGTAATTTTCTGCCAAATTTTGCAATTTGTTTTCTCTGATGAAGTTTGCATGAAGCAAAAGACCAAAGAATTGCCTTTTTTCTGTGTGGAGCCTTATCTGTATTCCAGGTCCGTACCACTGTATAATTTCTGCAAGCAAATAAGAACCCTAGCAGATGAGGTTTTAATGTGAATCCTTTTTTGTCTTTGAAGTACATAAGCAAGTAACTACATTGAAACCTGGCTTAGATCCGTCATGGATAAAAGAAGCACAGAAGCATTAAACATTAATTCAGTGGGTTTCAATTAAAATGTGTCCAAATTCACCCAAAATACCCTTATGCTCACATACTGTGGCCATCAGGTGTGCTGTCAAAGCCCAGCACAATTACTGATGATTGTGTGCTGTAGATCTGTCTTGGGGCTGGGCAACATATCAAAAAAATCCTGTCAATTAAAACGTTTGTTTTTGAACAATCTAAAAATCAGGTTACTACCTCCACTGCTTTCAATCAAATGGGAGCAGCAGTAGCAATATTCTGGCAGTTTTCTACGATAGTAATGACAGCTGTCACTGTTTCCTAGGACATGTCTGCAAAAGGTGTTGGCTGTGCCAGTAAACAAGCTAGGGTAATGGCCAGTGGGAAGCCTGTGCACAGGTTTCACATAAAAAAAAAAAAAAGTAGCAACTGCCTTCATAGAATCTTGAGCGTTAGCCACCTATTAGCAACCTTTAGTATGTGATGCTCCGCCATTTGTGTGTTCAGTTGCTGCCTGATTGCTGTGGTGACATGCAAACCCTGAGGAACAATAGTATTTATGATTCAACTGCACATCACACTGCTGTCCTCATAGTCCAGTCCCCTTCCATCTCCCTCAGCACCACACATCCAGCCAAAAAGCAATGCATGCTGGGTAACTCTGCCAGACAGAGTCATGTGGTACATGCTCTTCAGCTTTGTGTGTGATGTGTCTCATGTAGCAGAGGGAACAAAACAAATCAATTGTGCAATCGATGGTACTGACCTGTTAAATGGCTGTGTCTGGTCACCCGTGTGAGTGGGGGGGGGGGCATTTTGTGACTTTCAGAGCCACTGCACTGATACTATTGCTTCATATGATATTGTAAGCAATTAATTTTTAGATAAGTGAAAGCCTTGCTATTAATACCCTTCATTTACCTGCATCTATACACAGCTTTTAAACTACTTTTGTCCAATGACACATTTTGTCAGTATGATATGTAAACATGGGCACACGTGTTTGCACAGATGGTCTGCTTAAATTACCAAAAGTTTAAATCTTATCTAAAGATATTGGAATAGGGATCAAAACATGGAAATCAGATAACAGTTCAGAATTTCAGCTTTCATTTTATAGTCTTTACAACACGATGTGTTGAACAACACAGAACACGGTACCTTTTCTATCAGATTTGGGAGTGGCACAATTTGGGTCACTTTATTTACCATACGATATCAAGGTGTTTAAACACAGTCAACGGAAGTCTGAAAAACTTGTAATATTTTATCCTAAACATTAATGTTTTGAGTGTATAGCAAAAACCTAATTTAGCATAGTCAATGAACATTAAGACATTAACATATTGGGGGCTGGGGGAGGGGTATTAATAACAGGAAGGATTTATTTATTTTTTTATCCTTTAATTAAAATGGATGTAATAAAAACAAAATTGATTCATTTTCCCACAGCTGATCTAAGACTGCAAGAGCACAAAAGCTGGGTCTGAGAAGTCCCAAGAGTGACAAAAATAAAATGAAAAAAAAAGAGTTGAGCTATCGGTCATACATGCAAAAGCAAGAGAGCTAAGAGTTAATGAGGATGTAGCTGTTGGGGCATGTTGGCTAGGCCAACATAAAGTTAGTCATTCCTTATACGCCTGTCTGTGTTGTGGGTCCCAGCAATTTAATATCTTTTATTTTGTGCATTTCAGTGTGGACAATCTGACATTTGATTCCAACCTGCATGGCTTCATGAGACACAAAAACACCATAAAGTGTCCTTTTGTGGTTCTCACCATGACGCATGGAGTTGGTTCAAGGATAGTGGGGGTGCTTTTGCGGTTATTCCGAATTAAATGCACTAACATGGCTACATACCACAACATTCTGGCAGCACCATGCCAACCTTTCTGGTTACTGATGGTTGAATGGAGCCTTCATTTTTAAAACTGTACATGGATCCAAATCACAAACCTTCAAGCTATGTGACCAAGCAGAGAGATGGAATGCTCAATGAGATGAGCTGCTGTCTACACTTTGACCTAAACCTAAGGCAATGCTTTAGGTGACAAAGTGAATGAAAAGCAACCATGTGATCACCCAATGTGGGAAAATATTCCAGACATGAAAATATCTAAAGCCATCCTTTAGGAACTTGCTGGGTTTCTTTACAGCACAAAATAAAGTATACTGAAGCAGTGCTTCAGGCACTGCCATGGGGTGGAATGAGTAAAACAGATTAGGGCACATGATATCATAGATCATAATTTGCAATTAAGACTAAAGTAAACTACACAATGAGACAAGAAAAAAATGGGAATAGAGCAACATGGCCTTTTAAAAACCGTTACAGTAGAGGCTGTTGAAGCAGATTAATGTTTTTATTGTAAAAGGAAGTACATCATAATCTGCAATAACAGCAACTTTGGATACACGAGATCATATTAACCAGCAGTTATTTCATCACACAATCCTACAATACACCTCACGCTCTTTTCCTTACCTAAATATTACTGCTGCTGGTTTAAATGCAGTTCTCCTCTTTCCTTTTTGCAGTTTCTTTCTCTAGTAGGTATTGAAGGATGCCAAGATTTTCTGTAATATGATCCAATTCCCTTTCAGACTCACAACACACAAGTCTCATTCGATTCATTGCTGATAAAACTACAAAATAACAACATTCACACAAGCTCCATTTCAGCTCACTAATCCTTTTGCTAGAGGGAGCTGCCAAAGCAGCAGTGCTCATCCATCCAAACACACAGTCACTAGCACATAGACACAGAAATGCACGCATATGTACATAAATGCCTATAGGCAAACAATATATCGCAATGAGCATGTGTATGTCCCCAAACACAAAGTCCAAAATGTGCCCACATGTTCTTATTCATCCCAGTTGCGATGGAAAAGAGCATAAGGGGACTCCCTCAATCCACGAGACAATTCTTATATTAATACCTTTTCTCTCTCATGCCTGTCCATATTTACATATCTATCCTCAACCTCTCTAACATTAGGGGTATCTTGGCTACTTTGAGGTGTGGGGGAACAGAAATGACATGACAAAAAACAGGCATGTTTGGTGGGGAAGGAAATTGATAAATATTGCTATTCTTTGGAAAGGTTTATAGAAGATCTATAATGGTAACCAATCAGGCTCCTCAATACACAGAACTAAAATTGAACTCTCACACACACTCATTACTCATCTCAAGTCATTCCACAGTTTAGTTATACTATTCTCCGCAATACACTGTTTACCTGTGGTTTTTTTGCACATTCCACTGCATTGCACTGTATACATGCTGCACATTTAACTGCACTATACTGTTTACATGCTGCTTTTTGCACCTTTAGCACATTTGACTGTACTTTATAATCGAAGTATACAATAGGTTTACTGGTTGGCGCCGTCTTAGGTTTTGTGTCCTGTCCTGTGTTATCTTGTGTTATCTGTCTACACTGTCTGTACTGTTTTTCATCTGCACTGTTTGCACCAGGTTGCACTCGACGCACTTTACATAGCTGGTGTTGTTTTGCAGCACCATGGTTCTGGAGGAACGTTATCTCGTTTCTACTGTACCGTTTACCAGTGTGTATAGTAGAAATGACAATAAAAGCCACTTTACAGTTATGTATGCAGCAGTGCCCCAAGTTTAGGGAGAGGATGAATTTCACAAAACAAAAATAAATAACCTTAACCTGATATATCAGTGAACTGATAAGCGTTCTAAGTACTACACCCATTCAAGCCTCTCAATATTTATGCAGTCAAAAGTATACGCAAAGTTCCATTTTGTTTACCAATCGACTGAGTGGTTAGAGGTCAGGCTTAGCAACTAAGCTCGTGCAGACTTTTTATTCTTCTCAAGGACACTTTAGCAGGCTGGATGAATGCCAACACAGAAGGTCAGACTCAGGTCTTTTACTTGGAGGAATGCGTCCCTACTCGTTACACAGCTATAATGCCAACCACTTTCAGTACCTTCTATAAAGCTGCATGTTTATACAGTGATAGATAAGGATGTACACAGGCACTTTTAGACTACCCAAGGAGGTTCTACAAAAAAGAAAAAAAAAAAAAAAAAACTTCTTTCTGAAGTGTTCCTGCACCTTTCCTCTGCTCACTGCTCTGATCCTTTGCTTTTCTCCCTTGATCTTTTTACTCTTTTTCTCTACATGACTACAAGCCCAACAAGTTATGTTTCCCCACTGCCATCTCTATGTGGCATTTGTCCTTTGCTCCACTTTCATCAATCTTGTCATTCCTTTCCTTTTATAGTTATCAAAAATAAAAGGATTTTCAACCTCCCAAGCGTGGCTAAGAGCTGAAAGGTTACAGACTGACAAGTGGCAAGAGAAGGAGAAAAAGAATGGAAAAGATGACTGAAGCTAGATGTGGAAATGCAGATTTAAACCAAAAGAAACCGAGAAGGTGTTACAGAGGCCCGGGATAAATGATGACTGAAACAGGATTTAAGAAAAAGGGCACAGCAGAGGTTTAAGTCTGCACACCTACTTTACATGATATACAGAACCCACAAGACATTTTTAGCCACTGAACCCTTGAACTAGTCACCATTTGCACGCACATCAATTTCACTTTTACACTACTGCAGGTGGGACTCACCCTTTAATTTGCTCACATGCCATATGTGAAACATTAATTTTACATGAATATTTTAATTTTTACTAATTACATGGAAATGGTAAATGAGCTTTTAAGATGGCTGCTAATAGAGCATCATAATAAATATTCAAAAAGAGCATCCGATAAACAGTGGATATGGCCATTAGAATTAATTTTAAATAGTTATGGAGATTTGTAACATGGAGATTTCCATTTGCTCTCAAGCAGATTTTGTATGACAAACAAATCAGCCATTCTGCAGATGTAGACAAACTGTTTCAATGTAATTTTGAAGTCATGACAACACAAATGATGTCCACAGAAAAAAGTTTATATTGATCTGTCAATTTTTCCTCACATTACTGACAGATCGTGGGAAGTGACTGGAAGCTATATGGCCATCAGCCAGAAGTGTAATGGGGTGGTGTACATATTGTTCAAGCAATGCAGCCACCTCCCCCCAACACACACACACACACACACACACACACACACACACACACAAATAAACTTCAAAGTGCAACCACAACTTTGGGTGTACTGAAGGGACAGGGACAGAAAGAAGAATCCCAAAATAACGCTGCACAGTTCAGAGATGGTTTTCTGTGGGCTGATTCACTGTCAGCCATGCAACCCAAGCTGTCACATTTTATCACACCATAAAATAACCAGCTATACGGTGGGGGAATGTATATATGTGTGGCTGTTTTCCACAACTTAAGCCATATATTGTTTTATTTCCTTTACCTACTCTGCCCAGTAACCTTTGCCTGTACACTTGCCTATCTCCACTTGTAATTACATTTTATTTATTTTACAGATGCTTAAATGGCTTAAATGAACAACAACAAAAAAAAAACACTAGTGTGCAGGCTAAAAACTGATTATAAAAATAACTGATAACTGGTTATAAAGTAATTTTATGATATTTTGATGACAAGTTTGTCTTTTACACTGCAGGTTTTTCAAACAACACATGAATGGTACTATGTTTTTCAGCTGCATTGAATTCTTTTTTTTAAAGCAAAACAGATGACATTTCAATATACCTTTAATTGAATTAAAGGGTGACTTCACCAATTTTCAGATTACTTTTTATGGATTTAGTTTAGGGTGTAAATGTATATTAATACTTCTAAACCTCCCTCTGACTTCCTTATATTAAATTATTTTTCTGATTCTAAGTGCAAAAGGAGTTTTTCATCATAAGGAGTTCAGAAGATGTCATCAGGGGAAGCTCTGGAAAAGCAGGTTGACCCTGATTACAAACTCAGTAGTGTGAGCAACAAGTTGACATAATCTGAACTGAAGGTTCCTCCAAGTGATGTCATCTGGATGCATTTTTCCGCTAGAAGTAGAGGGATATTTTGATAAAGGGAGTTCAATGGGAAGTTTTATGGTTTATGACTGCAGTTTAAACCTTTCACCCCATAAATAAGTGGTGAACTCAAATGATGTCAAATCCCCCACTCACCCAGTCATACTGGCAACAAATCTTACCCTCAGTCTCCCATTAACTCCATCTGTCTTGTCTCACTTCTTGAAATCATTTTCACATCTTACTGACACCTTGCTACATTTCAAGGCATCCTTCTTCCTCCTCCCTTTACTTATCTTACTCATCTTCTAATTACAGCCAACTGCTTCTATTCTCCACTACTAAAAATCCTAATACCTAGCTTAACTCCTCATTTTAGAGTAAGTCAGCCAGTAAAACCTCCCTTTTCTTTCCCCCTTTGATTTCTCTCCCTCTCTGTCTTTTCTGTTTCTGCCCTTATTCACAGTTAAAGATAGTCTAATGAGATTGTTCTCTATAGAATGATGAGGACTGGAAGCCACTGCCACACAACAGACACAGCTGGACAAAGAGGTGTGCTCACCGACTCTTAGACACACGTTCAAATATATTCTCACTAAGGAAACACTATTAGTAACTTAGACCTAAAATCACCCAGAAGCCATTTTTCTTCCTCCTGTGCCCTCAACATAGCTTCCTCACCCCAAGCATACCTTCCTCCTTCTAATGCTTCCCCCTCCCACCATGGGTGACTCAGTTCCTTACTTACACACCCAACATACCCCCCCTCCCTCTTCCACTCCTTGCGCTCACCCCTTCCAAAAAGGTAGTCAGGGCAGAAATGGGTTTTCTACTTCATAAGACTGCAGTTCTGTAGATGTGTTCACAAACTGCACTGTGTGTGCACATCTGTGTGTGCACATCTGTGTGTTTCTGTGTGTCAGACTGAAGTTAGCTGTTCAAAGACACCCACACTGCAGCATTTGACACAGCTGGAGGGAACGAGGAGCTGAAGAGAAAGGACGAGAGAGAAGCCAAAAAAAAAAAAGAACGATTGTTGTGTTTCTAATTATGTGTGTGGGTGCGTGCGCATAACTTTTGTAAAACATTGGGGAGGTTTACGTTTTAGATTACTCCAAATTTGTGTCAGCGTTGTATGTTGTGTGTGCAGTAGGTATGTGTTTATATTTATTTCATAAACTGTAGGCATACACAAATATTATATCTTATACTGTGCTTGGTTAATAAAGAGCAAGTCACATGCACATAAATTGTTTTCATAATGATCCACAGCAAAATACACAGAATAAAAAGATAATCCCAAAACACATGATTTATTTTCTAAAAAGATAATAGAAATATCTTGTAAATATCCCCGATAGAAATTGGGGAGGGTTGCGTCAGGAAGTGCAATGATTTGCTGTGGGGACCCTGAACTCACGTATTAAGCCAAAAGGACCAAAAAATAAAAAATAAAAATAGCCAAATTAAAGATCTGTAAACGAAGATATGACTAGTCAAAATGTCATTCCAGATATCTAATTTAAATGTTGTCTAGTCATAATGTAATTAAAAATATCTTGAAATTACATTACGGAGAGTCAGAATGGAATTGTCCTAAATTGAGGTCCCAAATTTGTTCCCCATTCAAGTCAATTGAAAATTGTGACAGTCAGAATATAATTAGATATCTTTAATTAAAATTCTGATTAGTTAAAATGTAGTTGCAGATATCTTAAATTACATTTTTGACAAGTTCTAAATAAGTTTCAGGTATCTGAAATTTAAATTCTGTCACTCCAATAAATGCTAAAACAGCACAATACTGAGAGTGAACTCATTTCTAATATGTACAAAGGAATTGTGACTAGTGGAAATGTAATTATAAATGTTCATTCTTAGTCAGAATGCAGTTATAGATATCTTGTTATAAATTGACTAGTCTCAATGTAAATTTGACTAGTCAAAATGCAGTTTTCAATATCTAAAATGTAATTATTATATTCAACTGAAAACCTTTAAATGTTAAAAAGTCTTGCAATCATTTTATTTACAATGAAACATACATATCAGATGTTGAAACAGACATTTTACCATTTCATGGCGATATTAGCTCATTCTGAATTTAATGGCAGCAACACATCAAGAAAGTTGGAAGAGGGGGCAACAAAAGGCTAAAAAATTATTCCTGCAAATAAAAAAAAAATAAAAACAAACAAGTTGAGCATTCGACAACTAATTAGGTTAATTGGCAACAGGTCAGTAACATGACTGAAATGCTCCTTTTTATACCCAGAGAGACAGACGTTCACCAATCTGACAAACTGCATCTCACAATTGTGGAACAATTTCAGAAAAATGTTCAACGTAAAATCGTGATGACACTGAAGATCCCACCAAACTTTAGTATATTATATTAAACGATTCAGAGAATCAGGAGGAATCTCCACTGCATTACAAATGGGCTTGATTCTCTACTGGACATCACTGCATGAGCTCAGGAACACTGCCAGAAATCACTTTCTGAACATTGTTCAGTGTGCCATCCACAATAGTAAGTTAAAGGTGTATCATGCAATGAAGAAGCTATATGTGACACGATCCACAAATGCTGCCGTGTTCTCTGGGCCAAATCTCATTTTAAATGGTCTGAGGCGAAATGGAAAAAATGTTCTGTGGTCAGCTCAATCAAAATTCTTTTTGAAAACCATGGACAATATTTCCTGCGGACTAAAGAGTAGAGGGACCATCCAGCTTAATATCAGCAGACAGTTCGAAAGCCTGCATCTCTGATGGTATGGGGCAGGTTACACATCTGGAAAGACACCATCAATGCTGAAAAGTACATAGAGGTTTTAGAGCAACATATACTACCATCCAGACAATATCATTTTCAGAGAAGGCCTTGCATATCTCAGCAAGACCAATGCTAAACCTCAAACTGCATCCATCTCAACAGCATGGCTTCACAGGAGAAGAGTTTGGTCGCTGAACTGGCCTATCTGCAATCCAGACCTTTCACCAATAGAAAACATTTGGTGCATTATGAAACAAAAAAATCCAGCAGCAGAGGACTGCTGAGCAGCTAGAATCCTGCATCAGACAAAAATGGGACAAAAACTGGTCCCCTCACTTCTCAGACATTTACAGATAGTTGGTAAAAGAAGAGGGGATGCTACACAATGGTGCTACATAAAACATCACCCCATTCCAACTTTAAGATGTTGCTGCTGCCATCAAATTCAAAATGAGCTAGCAGTTTCCATGAAACCACGTAAGGTCTCAGTTTCAACATCTGATGTTTATGTTCTATTGTGAATGAAATAAGGGATGATGAGATTTGCAAACGTATTCCATTTTTATTTATGTTTTACCCATGATCCCCACTTTTTATTTGGGAGGGGGGGGTTGTAGTTCTGATCTATGGACATCAGGTTTTTGTTTGTACTGGGAGGTTACTGCAATTTATTTGGGGCGAACATGATTGAAGTCAACTTTTCAGACATATCTCAGATGTGTAAAAGAAAAGAAATTACAATATGCTGAGAATCAAATCATTTAAATCATCATTTAAACCACAACAGTCGCATTAAGATTCCAGTAAAATTCAATAAGTAGTTTAATGTTTCAACCCTTCTGAAAAGTGCAGAAGTGTGGATACATGATAATGAAAGTGAACTGAATAACAAAGGAGGAGGTGTAAAGAAAGAAGGTGCAGCAGCTCAAGTCTCATCCCGTGTGCATAATCAGGGAGTTACGCTAAATAGCCAAAAGTGCTGATGTCAGGGAGTGTGTTGAGAGAATGTTTGTGTATGCATGTCCACTCCTATTAACAGCTCAAGCTGACTTATACAAGTGAAACAAAGGGAGCAAGGACATCTCCCTTTCTCTGTCCTCTCCTAAATTGAATTTAAAGGAAGTAATTCTCAGTTTCATAAAATCTCCGTAGCTGCGATCAAAATGATCAATATGGTTGACAAAATATTTAATCAGTGCTCATGCTCATTGTGTGTACTATTCACAGTACTAAAATGTTTTCTATGCATCATCCACAATATACAGCTGGCTCAGGTGCATCTCAGATCAAGGACAAGAAACAAAAAAAAGGCAAAAGTCAGTCTGCTTTTACTGGTGCAAATCTGGACTAATTATTGGGACTAATGATTTGACACTTCTTTCTTTAGAGACTTTGAAGACATTTCCTTTCTTTCCAATTCAATTTCCCTATAGGCAAATTATCTTATAAGGGATGACAATGGGTCAGCAACACTGCAATGTGACAATTGCATTACAAGCTAAAATGTCCAAGCTACCAAAAAAAAATTACAAAAAAATAAAAAAGGAGCCCAGCAACCTCTCACTAGAGACTTTATTTTTATTGTTGTCTTTTTGGCAAAAATAAAGTCTCTAGGACTTTATTTTTGCCAAAAAGACAACAATTAATAATTCAACTAGAAATGATCAAAGATTGACTAGATTTCCTGACTGCAGAGATGTCAAACTGTGGGTCACCGCTGGACTATCAGACCTCATGTGTTCTTGCAGTAGACCAAAACTGAGAATTCAGTAGCACAGTGTGATGGCCCCTCTGCTTTGCTTGCACTGTTGCTGCTCTGTGGATGTCATCCCTGTTTGAAGTACTATGTTTTGTTGTCCAACTTTACATCACCCATCCAAGTTGTTAGTCATTTCGATCCATAATTGCCTTTAGGGCCATTTCAGTTTTTGTTTTCATTCCCATTGTCATTTTGCAGGTAATTTACAGTGTGCCATCCAATTTATTATAGATTTTGGTCTTTTTTTGGCAGCTGATGTGCTTGTTTGTTGCAAAGGTCCTTCTTTAGAAGAAATGCTTGCCAAGTTTGATCTGTGTAAATTAACTTCAACCTTTTCTTTAATCACCAATGTATCTCTTTGCATCAATGTTTAACACAATGCAATGATCCCAAACTAATCCTTACCTGAATGATTTGAGTATAAACAAAGAGACAACCAACTTCACTTTACAGTTTGATTACAGTTATCCTATTTCTTGGAAAAAGCACGGCTCTGATCATTTATTTATAAGCAAGCACTTTTTTTTTTTAAACAAATCTCTACAGTAGTGTTAATAGTGAAACAACAGTGCCAACTTTTCTCTGTTGCTCTCTTCCACCATTTTCTTCTCCATCCTTCCACCTGTCTCTTGGCTCTGATTTCAGAAAGCACAGTTGGCTTTAGTTTCCCACCAGCTGGCGGAAAGAATCAATACCAGCCCTCTTTTGTCTTTCATTCACTTTCTCTGGTCTTGGTCTCTGCATCCTCTGTCCCCCTCACTTTGTCTTTGTTTACCAAGTCTATTTTTAATTCTCCTCTTTGCATTAACAGCAGCTTTATCTTCTTCCTTATCCTTCATGGTATTCTGTTCCCTCCATCCTCCATTTGGGTTTCCTTTGCCAATTGTTGCTTTCTCACCCTCTATCTATACTTCCGCACAATCTTTGTTTCACACCACTGATTTCTACATCTGATAGATTCTATTTCCACCAAATCTTACACGTTTCCCCCCCAACCCCACAGTTAATTCTCAACACAAAAAGCACTGTCCATTGCAATATTTTACTTAGTCTCGTTATTTGATTCAAAAACAAACACAGGCATGAGGATTCTACCCACATGAAGATACTGAAAATAGCATTGTACCAATCACAGGTGCCAATGTCAACCTGACATGCAAGAGACTACTGTATGCATCCTACATTACACACCCCACAGCAGAATCTGTCTTTGCTTTCTAGAGTCAGTAGAGCACACCACAAGCATATTGACTAAAATGAAAAAAAAAAAGGACGCATGGAGAAGTAAAACAAAAAAAAGCAAAGCAGAGTTTTAAAAACAAGCCATTATTACTCATCTGTATTTATATTTAAAGCAATAATTTAGTGCTAGCTTGTCATCTTAGCTCTCATCTTAAAAAGTGCATTATTTTTGTCCACAAGTGCATTATTATATTCATTTGTTTCATCAGTGCTATTGTGTTTCGGGAATTTGCTTATTTCAGAGCACTTGTCAATCAAATACTGTGGGCGGTATAGTGTGACATTATTTCTTGGGCTTTGTCTTGTATCAGTGTTTACCAAAACAAAATATTACGACTGTTTATAGCAGTTTTCATAACTTATCATTAATTGAAGCACAACAACAGTAATGAGGAGCCAATTAGAGTCATACATTTATGTACATTATTGTAAGCATAAAAGCAATAATTGCACTTTATCCTAAAACCTTAATACTATATTCAAATACGTCTTATGTTCAATCTTGAGTTTCATGATGTAGACATTATATTTTAAAAAAAAAAAATGTATTCAGACTTTTTGGTTATTATTGCAGTTAAATCATTGTCATCTCTCCAGTGCCCTAAAAGCTATCCAAATGAGTCACTGAATGAAATCACTGTTTGGTTACACTGCATTGAACTAAAACATACAAAATGCAGCCTGTATCACAGGTCATAGAAGAAAAGTTTTAAATGATCACCACATTTAAAACAACACCTTGTTTTTTTCTTAAAAACACTTCTGGTCACCCACAAACACAACTGAGTCACTTGCAGAATAAAATGCAACGTTTCTCTGAACTTTCAAACACGTAGGTGCTAGAACTAGATTGCCAATTACATTGCAAACAGTATCTAACAGTAGTTCTGCCTCCTCTCAGTCTTAAGGTTATACCAATAAATAAGCCATGAAAAAAAAAAAAAAAAAGGCAGTGACACCTTCCTGACATCAGTCACCAACAAACATGCATCTGCTTCTCTTTTCTGATGGAGACAAATACTGAGCTAATTAGATCCAAGGTTTTGATGCCCACAGCACTGTATCCAAGGTTAGCTGACATGCTCATTAAAACCACTTAGTCAACAAGGGTTTGCCTATTACTTAGCCAACAACTATATTAAATGCTTTTAAGTCCTACATGTTGTGTTTTCTTCTTCACAAATACAGTGCAGAGGCTATAGAGTAGTTAACCAGACTCAACCTCTACAATCACGCAACATTACACAACCATAATTCAATCGCAACTGGGTAATCATCATGGATCAGACTCATTTTCCCTAATTGCTTACACTCCCTCACAGTAGCTATACAGAGCTGAAAGGTTCTGCCAAACTGCAAGGTACAGACATGTCCAAGATTCACTGGATCAAGCCAAACATGTGAAACAAAAAAGTGTCAAAAGACAATCAGTGGTACTAGTATATCCAAAAACTGGAGGAATTATAAAAACCTGTTTCACAGCAGAAACAACCTTAAGAATTAAGTTAAATACATTTTATTGTTGTATCATATTTTTCCCATTGTACTATTTGTCTTGAAGCATAGCAAAGGGTGATACTACAATCACAAAGAAATTTTCAATACCAGTGGTTTGGTTGCAGTGTGTGTTTTGTTGGATCTGGATCAAGTAGTTTAAAAAAATAAGGATTTGCTAAGTTCAGCAGTCAAAGCTTTTATTTTATCTTTGCTACACCATGCTTGGCTTCAGCCTGCACTTTAAAATATTATTTACACAGTGAACATTTAAAATTATGTTCACTCTGTGCAGCTATACCCCAAACTGCCAATGAAGAATAAAATGGTTGAGGACAAAATTAACGAACAGAATGAGAAAAATTTGTGAAAAAAAGTACAAAAAGAACGTCTATGGTATAATTTGTGTGTGGTATCATTTGTTGTCACAGTAATTACTGTACATTTCCCCATGAATTGTGCAGTTGCCTGCACAGCCAGGCAGTAACAAATCCACCACTTTTACTTGCTCCTGACTATTTTGGGTCACTCATTGCGCTCAGTTGGTAAAGGCAGTCGTCCACAGACCACAGGGTGAGTGGTTCGATCCCTGACCCTGGCTATAAGTCGAAGTGTCCCTGGGCAAGACACTGAACTCCTAACAGCCCATTCCCCTCCCCAGCTGTGCAGTGCAGGTCCAAGCCCAATAGAAATAGGGGAGGGTTGCATCAGGAAAGGCATCCAGCATTAAAAAAAAAAAAAAAAAAAAAAAAAAAAAACGTCCAAATCAACATGCAGACAATTATCCGCTATGGTGACACTGAACTCACGGGATAAGCCGAAAGAAAAAAATTGCAATTTGATAGGAGCTTGGGGCATGTCTTAGTCATGTTATTTGTAGATAAAGTGGACTAAATGACTACAGTAGCCAAATTTGTAGCATGCTTAAACCACTGCTAAAATTTTTAATTATTGAGAACACATCTCTTAAGGGATAAGAAAGGGCGATTGGTTCAAATTCAAGTATTCACCAACTACAGTTTCAAAAAATAAAAAAATATTTTTAGAAAAACAAAAAAGTACATACATAAGTGTTGCACAGTCATATTCAAACCCAAATTATCACGTGTATTGCATGGATGAATGAGCAAGCAGTGAAGCGACCAATCAGTGGACCAATCACTGATTAAGAAAACCTTACACTGCTCAGATGCACCATTCAAAACTAATCAGAACTGCATGTGATTGGCTAAATGAAATGTCATCCACAGACTTTCACCCAAAAGCATAAAAATAAAGCAAGGGCATAACAGCAGAATACCAGAGATCTTAAGTGAGAGAGATTTAAAAACAAAGATAAAATTGAAAGAGACATCTGTCTGAGCAGCAGGGCCATTCTGGAATATTTTGAGCCTGAGCCTTCGACCAAATTATTTTTACAGAGGAAAATTTTTTGCAGTGTTGCAGAGCAACTTTGTTCTCCTGGACATCCTTTTAGGAAATGCTGTGGCCTGCTGTGAGTTCAAAGAATGTGCTGTTTCTAGAAAGACTACGATGAAGGATGCTGATAATGGAAAATGGGCATGAGCACAGAATAAGATGCATGGGAAAGAGCATCTAATTTAGGACCTAACCTCATGTGCTCTGCAATTGCATGAAAATACAGTCACGCATCCTCCAACTTAACAGTTAACCACGCTGTCATTTAAATAATTTATTCTTGCCCAGGAAGCTGGTAATTTGGCTTTATAAATGCAAATGAACGATTGTTTAGAAGAGTTACGACTTTAAAAGGGTTAAGGTTATAATCAGGCTTGAGTGAGGATTAGGACATCAGATAACATGACGGAGAGGCGAAAACAAGCAATATGTCTATGGGTGTAAGTCGGAAATTTCTTTACTGGTCATAATACTTTAGAGAAAAGAACACTAGGAAAGAACCCTAGCAGGCAAGATATGTGGAGGAATTTGAGAATATGGTTACTCATGGTAACATACCCTATTTAGCAAA
This sequence comes from Channa argus, assembly GCF_033026475.1. Lineage (NCBI taxonomy): Eukaryota > Metazoa > Chordata > Actinopteri > Anabantiformes > Channidae > Channa > Channa argus. Next base: position 20,780,514 of record NC_090208.1, read on the forward strand.
AATTTAAAAAATGTAAATGTTGATTCAATCTTGAAACCACCAAGAATAAACTGACTAAATTTCACTGCTGGACTAAACTTGAACTTTATTCGTGTTTCTGTTTTTGAGAACTTAATACTTGTTCTACTGAACCATCTCTCTGCAGCCCAACAGACAAAGCGGCATTCACCGTCTTTTTTTTCTGGTAACCACAAAAACAAAATAAGAAGTTACCACAAATACCTTTACAGTAGCCTACAGTAATTGTGGCTTAGAGTATAATGCTGTAAATGTACATGACCACTGAGAGGGGCAAATTCAGTGTCTTGCTCAAGGTTTTTTTGTTTTTTGTTTTTCGGTAAATGTGCGCCAGACCATTTTCCTTTAAACCTGTCATTATAACATGTATCAATAAAGCAGTTTTGCTTAAAAATACTGAATATTTACCTTTCATTGGTCAAGCATTATAGAAGAAGCAGAATTTTCAAAATGTTGACCCAATAAAAGGGAAGAAAGATTTAATTTGTAAGATCTAAATGACAATTAAAAAACTAAATCATAATATTTAAGTGATAGTCAAAAATATCAAACATTCATGAAAAACCTGAGCACTCTAGGAGTAGTAGTAGATAATCAGTTTTTCGTGTGATCAAGGCAAGACACAGGAATAGTCTTTGGCTTAATTTTGTGGTACTTACAGTAAAAATTAAAGCAAAGGATAATTGTTAGGCTTATTTATGTAAACGCTAAGGTTTGACAATTTAGAAAAACAAGTTGTCATTTATTATTTTTAAAATGTGATTGCGATTTCGAGTGCATTTTTTTAAGATTCTCTCTCTATAAGATTCTCTATATTTTACACTCCCATTACACTCTTAATGTTCTACGCAGCTCAGACATTTCAAGCTGGCTGAAGTTTGTGCACAAGAGAATGCAACACCCTTAGGGACCATCTTTTTCACTGTTGAGGGACATTTTCTTCTACTCTACAACAATGTAAATTTCCAGTGGTGTTTTGATTTGTGTGTAGCATAAAACAAATATATACAAACTGCATCTTTGAAATTTAAAAATGTGATATAATAAAATTGCTCAACACTAGTCTGTACATTTTGAAATGACTAGAGGGTAGAGTGGAAAAATTCAAAGTTGCAGAGGGAAGCATAAGGAGAAAAGAAAGGAAGATGTCTGTTTCATGGCTTAGTGAGGAAGAACGAGCAGAAGTGATTGAGAGAGACAGTAAATTCATCTGTGTTTGCAACTACATTATTTTCTCACTTAAATGCAATTTATTCAGCGTCACTCTCTGGGAAATCATAAATATACAGCACTGTGAATATTTACTCATACACTGGACTCCCATTATATACTGCAGGGATGAATTAATATTCTGTTTAGCCAAATTAAGGCTTTATCCCTCTTGTTCAACAACAGAATCTGTGAGCCTGTTTTCTCTCTTGCTCCGTCTTTAGTTAGGTCTTTAGTTAGGTCTTTAGTTAATCAGAGGACAGAGACAGACAGTGAAGTGTGCGTGCATGTGTGCGGCAAGAGCTGCAGTTACATGCCAACAGACATGCTGCATACATTTATCATCTTTTTTTCTATTCAATAAAGAAAAAAAACACATTTAAAACAAAGGTCACCTTGTACCATCTCCTACCCTCACACAAATACACACAATAATAGCAACTAAGTCCCACAGTTCAGCTTTAGCGTTGCTTAGGGAGCAGGTCTGAATACCTACAGTGAGAGCTAGGCTCAGCTCTAAGGTGCAAAACTCCAAAATGAAATGCAATCATAACACATAGAGAAATAAAATGACAGGAGGGAGGACAGTGAGGGAGAGAAGGGAGTTGTCTGGAAAAAATAAAAATCAGCATGACACCAAGAGAAAGTGAGACCCCTGGTGATAATCTGCAAATGCTGCAGGTTTGATCCTTCTGCTGTGTGGCTTGTTATACATGTCTGTCTTACAGTTCTATGCTGCTTATTCAAACTATTCCTCTAATGCAAATTTGAAAGTGTGCATTGTTTCACTTTGTGTATACTGTATGTACATTGATGGGACACTTTAGCAATTTTACAATCAGTGGACAGTGGATTATATTGCACAAAAAGTGAGGGTCTGAATGCTTTCCGGCATGACTGTGCAATCAGACTTAGATTCTATAGTCCGGCTGCATCCTTCATCCACACATTGTTGCTCAAAGTTATTTCACTACATAGTCCAATGACAAGGACAAGAGCTCACCACTGCTCTTAAACACAGACAAGAGGACATGGTTCATCACTTTAATTAAGAGAAGCTGGGTGAAGCACTCATTTGATCACTGCAATAGTCACACTGCGCTAGTAGAGCAAGGTCACCATCACAAGTCTGACAAAGTTTCTATAGTGTCTTACACAACCATTTCCCCATCATTATCAAGGTCATCTCTTTAGCAAATCACCATTCTTGTCTCCATCTTCCTCACCCCCTCTTCTCTTCCCTCGTCACTTCTATGGCTTTCTCAACTGGCCCATTACCTGAAAAGGCCATTACTTGAAATCTCCTCTGAGAGATGAGCCTAGACTTTTAAGAGCTGCTGCCATAGCTGAGCCAACTTTTTAGAAAGATCACAGCCAGAACAATGATACAAAGAATTTATAAGGTCTAAATATTACGTGGGCTTTCAATTTTCAGGGAATGTTTTTTTGCATCTTTTTACCCAAGCAGAGCACAACTGGTAACAATAATCATAAAATGCACTTGAGAACTGTTCATTTCTGCAATTGCATTCATTGTCTGCAGTGCTGACATTTCTACTCATTTTCAAATAGAATTTTAACTTTCGCAGCACATTTGAATTACAGGTAGGTAGTACATTAGAATTCTTAGGGAGAACGCAGTTGTTTTGCAAATCAATTAGAGTCAGAAAAATGAACAGCACTAGGGGACTGCTCAGACTTCCTAAATACAACCTCATGCTTGAATCAGGACAGCTTTTCAGTTTCAGTGAGCCATTTCCCTCCAGGTCTGCCAACTTTTCTTAACAAGTGGCCAAAACTCTATAGTACTGCACATTCAACCTGCTGACACCTGCCTTGACAGCTCAGAAGAAATAATGTTTCCAAGTGAATGAGTTGCCTTAACTGCGGGCTTCAGACAAAAATTAATTTCACTCCATAACTTAATTATGAAGTATGGGTATGACCAAACATTATTTTGTTCCCTTTCACATTGCCTGATGTTTTCTCTATTTTCTGAAGTTTTGACCTTACATTGTAAAGTGCTTGATATTGTAATTTTGGTGCCATAGAAAACTGAATAGAATTGATGTGATTGACTTGAACCTTCAGGAAATGCTTGGGTGATAGACTGAAAAAGGAGAGCAGAAATCTGGAGAGCTTAGCTGCTGATAGACATTGGCCTCAAACACACTACCATACCTGTTTGGCGAGGTTGACAGCATCAGAATGAAGTCTGGCTCTTAGGTGAGGATCCAACTGGAAAGCCGGTGCAATCTCAACAACCTTTAAAACAAGACAGGACTTTACTAATAAAGTCACAGTGACAAGGGCAATCAGAATGGAAATGCAGTAAAGGGGGGGTGTTAAAATGTTTCAACTCAATTATGAACTCTTCACCTACATCTTGAACTGAGTAATCTGGATTGTAAAAGCACCTAAATTAAAATATTTTGTAATTTTGATGCATTTTGCCTGACCCTGAGGCTAGAAATGTGCTGCTCCAAATTCTCAGACAAAATGTGGGTTTTAACACAAGAGCTCAAATGTGTGTACTATTAAATGCAATTTTGAATTTCAAACTTTTAAGGCATATTAGTTACTTTCATTTACAGTATTATCACACATTTTATTTTAAGGTATCTACAAATTTGGAGAGTGTTGCTAGATAGCAACAACGAAGGAAGTCAACAACAACAAAAAACACATCTGTGACCTGAAGGACTAATCATCTGTGGAGGGATGGATGATAATGCTCCTCTTGCCACTACAAATGATTAGGGCTGATTTTTACATTTAGCAGTAGCTTTTATCCAAAGCAACTTACAAGTGAGGTCATGGAGTAAACTTCAAAACGAAGTCCTATCAGAAAAGTGTTCACATTTCATGACATGCAAGTGCAAGAAAGAGAAGAAAGGAAGTTTCTGATTTTTTTAAATCCAACACTGATCACTGGATTTGCATCTTTTCGTTATAAACAGGGGCATCCACACTAAATGCTGTGTGTATTTGGAGGTTAAATGTCCTAAAGCAGGGTTTATGACATCACAGACTATTTTATGCAAAAATAGATACAGCTACAAGTCAACAAAAGGTTATTTTAAGTTAGAAAAGTAACTGAGGCTGCCAATACTGTTGTATTAGCCTCACTGAGTCACAGTAATCATGAATTGATGTGAATAGCACAGACAAATAGCAGTTTATAGAATTGTCATGATTCAGGATGGTAGGCTGACTCTGGCTGTCTCATAGCAAATCTCGAGATAAGATTCATGAGAACACCAGCCTAGAGAAAAATAAAATAAAAAGACACTGAACTGCACTCTATGTTTGTTAAAGAGACATTGTCTACTGCTAAGAATTGTAGCCATAGAAGTACATGTGAACATTTTTTGGATTCCAATTCAACCATGTACCCGCAGGGGAACTTATGCTAGCTGAAGAGCTATCTGCAGATTTCAGGCTGATGACAAGTCATGTCAACTTTTATGTTGTGCATAATTTGTAAGCACACTCCGATTCTGCACAGTCTATGTAGAAAGTGATATAGTGGATATCCTATACTCAGTACAGACAGTCCACGCACATTATTCATTTTTATGAAATATGCACAATTACACCCTTAAATGCAGTTTCTTTGTCAGTTTTGCACATCTAGATACTGAGGGATTTAAAGAAAAGAAATATGTAAGCCGTTCAGATTTTCCATTGAAAATTAATACTCTGTGCTCATTTTTATAACCAGGACACGTAATAACAAATTAGAATGTGTAAAATACTTCTGTCACAGAAAAGCATTATTGCATTGTTCACTTGTTGAATGTAAAATAAAATGTTCCTTATTATTATTCGTTATTTTCTTATACAATATTGTTATATTTTTGATGTAGCTGAATCAAAGAATTCATAAGTTTTGGACTTCCTGAAATAAAATCAGGACATCAGTCCTGGCTCATTAGCATTTTATTCGATCCATTGTTTATGTAAACGTTTCGATTAACGCAGCTTTTGAAGACACTTCTTAAATATAATAATTGTGCCACCAAATTTCTAAAACTTTTTGCCAGTTTAAAACTGATACTGAAAACCGAGTAAAGCAATGACAAACCTATCTTTCCTACAGCAGTCATCAGTTTGACAGTTTGTCTCACTTTAGTAAAACAGATTGAGTGAATCATTTTTAGTTACACTGAGCCTTTCATTTGGCCTGGTCATGGCAGCTAGGTAGGTGGGTGGGTGGGTGTAGGTCACCATTTGGACGCTTATCTGTTTCATTCCACCACGACAAACCATCCAAGAGAAATAATTAAGTCCAGTTCAAATTATGTGATCTGTGTCTGATTTAAAAAATATTTTTTATTAGAATTTTGTCTTAAAAAACTCTCCAAGTATGAATAACACTTCTAAGATATAGAGAAAAGCTAAACATATCCTATCAATGCCACCAAAATCCATTTCAGCAAGTGACTATTCTTGTTTCTCATATTCAAAAAGATTTTAGATTAGGGGCAAAGGCAGATTAAGCCTGACAGAATCAAAGAGCAGTAGCTCTGGCATGAACAGAGCTGATAATATGATTAACATCTCTAAATTGATTAAAGGGAAGGGGGGGGGGGGGAGTAATGAAAACACATGATTGAAACTGCTTTGAGATTACAATATGTAATAAAATATCACACAAGTTAATCAGCTCCCTCTGATGAAAGCCCTGTTATGTTGATTGACAATAGATGATAGTTTCTTCTTTGACTCATTTAGTTGCAATATTGACAATCAAGTGATGTCACATGATTTTTTTCCAGTACAAACTTAAAAAGAAAAGAAAAAAATGGGGGGAGAGAATGAATAACATTTGCATCTTCAGACCACCTGAACAGAAATAATAATAATAGTAAAAATCATCATCATCATAATAATATTAGTTATTATTATGGGCTATGTGGATTTTTAGTTATTTTATTTAACCATAACCCTTATTTATTTATATTGTTAAATTAACCTGTTTGCCTGTATATTTAGTAGACCGCAGCATTGTGATTTCTGCCTATGACCTTTCACCATCACAAACCACTCCATGCTAATCTACATAATACAGCAGAATGGCAATGAAGACCATCTTAAATAAATTCAAATATTAAGTTTTGTTGGATGAATTTTAAAGTGAGCACTTCACCTTTTGGTGTCTCCGCTGAATAGAGCAGTCTCTCTCATAGAGGTGGATGACATTACCATATTTATCGCCTGGGGACAGAAAGAGAAATGGGTAAGAAAATGACAGGAAGTAGGGTGAGGACAAAGAAAATTATTAAATAATCACACATGTGGAGCAAAGTTGGCAAGGAAAAGGGGGCATAGCAAACAATATGGAACAATGAGAATATCTGGACAAGAATCAGAAAAAAATTGGATGGCAAAGGTGAGTTAAAAAGGAATGGTGGAAGAAAGAACTAGGTAAGGAGGGAATGCAGAAAGCAGAGCTGGCAAAGACTGCTTTTAACAGATAAGAAAATTCACAAAATCCCTCGCATGCCTTTAAGACAGTAATTAATCACAGTGACCACACAGGGATACACCTCAGTGAATTGTAAATACTACAAACACACACACACACGTGCCAAATTGTAGTCATATGTCTGATAATGGAGGCTTGTTTGCACAAACACACTCACATGTAAAGTAAAGTTTATGCTCCAAGTGCAGATACTTTCTGTAAGACTGTTAAATTTCAGTCTTTAATAGAGTGTTGAATTACCTTCATTATAAAAAGAAAAGTGGCTGAAGAAAAATCTGCTGCTGGCTAATAAATCTTCATCTGTCCGTCCTACTCCTTTACCACTGACTTTGAAGATTGAAGATCTATGTCCCTTGCTTTCTTAATGAACTTCAGTCAATTCACATAAACCAAAATAAATAAATAAAAAGGTTACAGAAGACAAGGACAAGAGACATGACAACCATGGTTACAGAGGGCACTTACCAAGGATCTGCACTTCAATGTGTCTTGGCTTTTCTATAAACTTCTCTACAAACAATGCTCCATTCCCAAAAGCTGTCAAGGCTTCAGAGTAGGCCCGCTGGTAATTCTCCTCAAGTTCCTAACAAACAGATGAGAAAATTCCAGTCACATCTCAGTCCCATCATTCAAGATGAGTCAGAGAATTTGTATTTCTAAAAGCTTTGCTCCTAGAACATATTTCACAGTTGTTCATTTTATTTAGAATGGTATATTTCTTGTTATGTTAAGTAGAATTCTGTGTCATTTCCTTTTAGGATACAAATGTTTAGATAGCTTTAGGGAGCAAGATACAGTACACGAGGTCTGTAACACCCGGCTGTGGAGGGTCATGGCCAAGCATGTTGCAGGTCATAACTCAGTCTGTGTTTGTTAGTCTGACGTCCAGTCAGTCCATCCACTCAACTGGGGAAAGGCTGAGCCATGACCGTGTCCCCTTCCCAGGGCCTCAGGAGACCATACGTCTGCTGTCATCTTACAGCCTTAAGAAAAGAAGCTCTTAGAAGAAAAACAACCAGGTGCTCAAGGCAACGGTAGATGTCATCAGTATTGCTAAAAGCAGGACCATGATTTGGTCAAAGTGGCTTCTCAGACAAGAGGACTAATCCGGCATGGAAGCAAATGTCAATTGAAAGAACTGATTAAAAGAAATGTTTTTTCTGACAATGTAATGATGCTACACAATGGACCACTGTGTACTGTAATTCTATATACACAGGCAGGTCATTAGCTCATCTATCTTTTGGCATAAAACACAGATGTACATATTTTTCAGAATGTGAAAATATTCCTGTCACTGTAAATGAAAAATGACTACACACACTTAGGACTCGGTTTGGTAGTGCTCAGAAGATCAAGATAAATCAAAAATTGATTGACATACTACATTTAGTTAGTATTTATGCTATACTCCAACTGTTACACTTCTTAGTCACAAATTTATGATTGTTTAAACATTGCAAACAGAAATATGTAAGAGTTACCACAATGAATGTCAGTTTTTACTACACAGGTCACGGAGAAGAACACTGTCCTAAATGTTGGAGTCATAGACCTTGCATTGTCATTAAATCACTAGTGTACCTCTATTTTGTGTATGACAGAAGACTTTTGAAAGGTTCAAAGTCAGCCAACTTCCATTTGTACCCTTTGCACATCAGTTCAGTCCGTCTGTCAGCTTTGGCCACTAGAGCTTTGATGCGTGCCATTCTCTTTTCCTCTAACTTTTGGAGAAAGCACATCACGTCAGATTGAGCTAAAATCTGGCCCCTTAATGCTGCTTTGCTTATCAGTAAACATACACATCTCTACAATATGTTGCCAGTAAATTCAGCATACAAATGACCTATGAGCTAGCCTTGATGGTATAAGAACTAAAATTAAGCATTGTGGGGTCTCAAGACTACAGAAAAAGCTCTTTACAGTTTCCTCACATAACCAGATGGAGCTGTTAAGGCCCCTGTGATTCAGATAACTAGAAATGTCAACAACTAATTAGACTGGCGTACAACTCAGAAAAGGTCATACGTTCCAGTAGAGTGTTGAGGCTCAAACTACAACATATCACTGTAATTCTTTGTGTAGATCAGTGAATAAAGCAAGAACAACTGCTGTGGCTACACTGACTAGTCCTGTTAAAATGTGAGGTTTGTGTGTGGATTCAGACATTTTCAGTTTGTCGCCGTTTACACAAAAACGTTAAATATTCGTCACAATGTGCAACTTCAGCTAGGTGCTCTGTTACTGCTTTGCTTTAATAATTACTGGCTGCCACACACTGCAGTCTTTTGATTAGTCATAAAATTACACACCAAAAAAAAGGAAGCTGCAACTTGCTATTTAAGCAGAAATCATTACTCCTCTCTGGTCAAAAGCCCGAGCCTAACTCAAATTTTCTGATAGTAATCTCTCTGGACTGCTGCCAGTGCCAGCAAATTAAAAAGCATTTTTTAAAATTTTGGTGTTTCAAACAGAATGACAAAATAAGGACAAATAATAATATATAATATAATAATAATAACAAATAATCTTGGTTGTTGCACTCTAGGAAATGGCTGACTAAACATCATCTGAAATGTAAAATGTACCTAACCTATGTACATTTTCAAAACTAAGGACTATGTGGCATTTTAGTACACAAAAAGAAAAACTTCTATCAGGGTTTTCCATGACGTTTTGTATTAAGGCTTACATTTTCTTAGTTAAAAAAAGCCAAACCAAATAAATAAAGAACCATAAACACAGGAACCCATGAAGGCTGAAGAAGTTTTTTTGCTCTGTGAAGCTCTGATTCACCACTAACCCTCTTCTACAGTATGTGATTGGAAGACAACCAGCTGCCTGCTGAAGAGGTTTGACATGGTTGAACTTGAAAGGGAGAAGTAGGGGAAACTGTGCTCTTTGAAATGCGCACTGACCACACACACCCACACCCCATGGTCCCTCCACTACTGCCAGCACAAGAAGCACAGCTGCCTCAAGGCCTCCGCTGAAATAAACTGAAATGACAAATTGCCTGAAGGAGTTCATTTTACCCGAGAGATAATATTTTGGATTAAAAATGGAAACACACACACACACACACACACACCCACCCACCCCTCTCTTGTACTGTATATTCCTAAGAATATATTATTATTTTTAAACGATTAATCATTTCAAACGTTAAAAAATGACCACTACCACTGAACAATGGCAAGCAAAACAACATTATTAGTGCTGCTTAACCTAGTGTACTTAATAAATTAAGGGTTAATGTTCACATTTTACAATGATTTACCAAACAGTGACCAGATGCTGACAAACATGCAAGGATTTTATACTTATTTGGTGTCGTTAATAATAAATAATTATTAACATTATTATCATTCTGATAATCAACATCAACATTTAGTTTTATGGTAATGCTGGCAAACGTCCCCCCAAACTGCTCCTCCTACAAGGGAGATATCGGAATCTTTTATAACCAAGACAAATAACCATGTGCACACTGCAAAAGAAGCAGGATGATATCACAAAGAAAACTCAAGATCAAAGCAAGTGATTTGTTGGCCAAACAGCAGTACTTAAGAGTTTTTTCCCCACCTGCTGTTTCCAAACTCCTGGTCACATGTATGATGTTTTTTTAAAAAAACTCTTAAATTCTTTTTATGATCTCTTTCCCTCTCTCACACTCACCGTAAGAGAAAAAGCGCGAGAGAGAGATCACAAAGATAAATGACCAAGTGTACTTTTTAAGCAATTTTATTCTTATGCAATGCAAACAGTAAAGCTGTAAAATTAAATATTTCACAGAAATGACAGTGAACTGCAGCGGCAAACAAACTTACCTCATACTCTCTGACCACACGCATGCCTCGACCACCTCCTCCGTAGGCTGCTTTAAAGATGATTGGAAAGCCGTATGTTTGGGCAAATACCTGCGCTTCCGTCAGGCTTGCAATCGGGGAATCTGTTCCTGGGACCACAGGAACACCTTGAAAATCGAAGATAAAGTGAGAAATGTGTTACATTAAAAGACTTTAAATACTGTATTTTATCACAAAAACAAAACAAAGGTGCGTGCATGATAATTACAGTATAAAAGTGAGTGATTGCACAAAATTACTTTGCTCAGTGACAAGATGAGAACTTATCTTGGCAGATGGAATGAGTAGAAGGTGAATAAACAATACATGTAAATAAAGAAATGCTACAATTGACTTCACTTTATCTGAATCTACCTTCTGTGATGCCCTTCACCACATGTTTGCCAACCATCTCCTTCTATACCTGCAGTGATAGCCAGAGAGCGAGCCTCCACCTTGTCGCCCATCTTGCGGACGGTTTCTGGAGTCGGACCGACAAACAGTACCCCAGCATCTGCACAGGCCTGAGCAAAGTCTGCCCGTTCAGAAAGGAAACCGTAGCCTGGGTGGATAGCATCCACATTGTTGTCCTGGAAGTGAGGGAGGCATTGAAAAGTTACTTAAATTTATGTGTCTTTGCATTGATCTTTTTGACTTCAGTTTTCCTCTTTTAAACTAAACTTTTAAAAAAAAATAATCTATATCTATCTCCACTATTAAAGCCAGCACCTGCCTTAAGATTTTTTGCACAATTAGCCTAAACTTAAAATATTTGTTGTGGCATAAGAGAGGAAACTTGGTACAGATACACAGCAGGATTAGACTAAAATGGGCAGTAACTGCAAGGCCCTAGTTAACACTGCTAAATATTAGTGAAAGCCAGCACAGTCTACTGACTGGTGAAAAACATTCATATGTCACTTTCAGCAAAGGACTGTGGGTTAATGACATTTTATTTTCATTAGTTGTCGTCGCAACTGCCCTAATCATAACTTACTCAATGGACACCAGTACGAGACTGAGTAAGTAGACAGGCACGCATAATTTGACGGTCCGGGGGACGATACTCAGCACCACACGCACAGAGAGTAGTAGACTGTTACAGTAGCTGCCGAGCTTGACAGATAGAGCCATCTCTGTGCCATCTGCTCTTGGATACAAGACTGACTATAATTATGGGCTGTCCCATTGTTAAGGGAGCTGTTACTGGCAGGCCAGAGGAGGGATAGAACCACACACACACACACACACACACACAGCATGGACAAAAGCAAGTACACTCACCCACCCTAAAGACAAGGATTTACATGCAAGATAACACCTCATGGTAACACACACTTATACAAGCGAGATCATACACTCCTGTGACTTAAGTTGCAAATGCACGTATAGCACATACTGTAGCTATAAGTATAGGCAGTACATATGCAATCACAAACATGCCCAATGTGCTGGGACAGTGACCAATGATAACACTGGTCACAGTGTGAAGAAGAGGTAAACATACACTGAAAGTGAAAGAGAGAGAGCTCACGCACACACACACAGAAACACTCCTTGCTGGCTTGGGGTGGCTCGGCTCCCAGATAGGCAGACGGATTTTGAGAAACGATTTGGACCGCGATGGCTCCTCAACTTGGCTGGTTGACCACATGCCCACGCAGAAAATTATTAACGGCTAGACACTGATCAGAAAAATTATAACTGGCAGTCTGACCTGCAGGGATGGAGGGAGAAGGGGAAAGAAAGGAAGTAACAAGGAACAGACGGGGGGGGGGGGGGGGGGGGGGGGGGGGGGCAGACAGGTAATCCGTGAAAAGCAGTAAGCAATGTGGGTGGGAAGCAGCAATGAAGAACAAGAAAACGAAAAGAAAAGACAAGGAACAACAGACAATAGGGAAGGAAGCTGGATGAAAAGAAACTGAGGAGCTGGATGGACAGACAAGTTGTTTCCTGTTACTTGTATTTGTGTACATCTATCTATCTATCCATGTTGGACAGAGGTGGCATAGCAGTTTTGCTTCGATTCCACTCTCTGTTAAGTACCTACAGTTCTGTCAAGTAATGTCACATTTCAGTCCCGGAGAGAACGAAAGAAGAGAGATGCTTATTTCAGCTTGGTTAAGTTCCTTATAAGTCCGTGACAACACCCCCTTCAGCTGCTGTCATAAATGTTTACTCCGCATAAATGTGGACTTAGAGGAGCCAGGCCAAGCACATTTTATGGTATAGAAAAATCACTGGTGGCATTTAATGCACCCAATAAAAAAAAGAAAAAAAAAATGCAGTTCAGCAAAAGTGATACACTTTAATAAAGTTGAACCTACAAAAAAAATTATATATTTTATTAAAATAAAATTAAAAACTGCCATCACTAGTGATATTTTCTACAGTTTACTACTCCTACTCTACTCCTTCAGGACCACAGATATTATTTAGCATTAAAACTGTTTTCACGTACTAAATATTAAACATGACATGTGTTTAAATAAATGGACTTGTTTGCTTTACTGGTAAACAGAAACATGTCTTTACAACAGTCTTTTATAGCATCTGTGGGCAAACCTGCCTACCTTGGCTACTCTAATGATGTCAGGAATGTGCAGATATGCAGCAACTGGTGGCAGGCCTTTCCCAATCAGGTAGGCCTCATCTGCCTTCTGCCTGTGAAGACAAATGCACACATTAGTGAGGCGCAAAGAGTTCAAGCACACGACCCTTGTGGCTTCAGTGCAGCTAAATTTAGTCAACACTGTAAATTATTAAAATTTGTATTCTTTTTTCCTTTTATAGGTTTCATGTTAGCTGTGGTGAATCAGAGTGAATGTGATAAAAATGAGATGAAGATTGTGGTAAAGGCAAACAAGAAATGAAGTGGGGCAGAAACAGGACAATTTAAAAACTAGCAGGATGTATTAATGAATAATTTTAACAAAGAAATTTGTAAGTTAAAGAAAGTACAAAGCAAAGTAGATTTGGATGTGTGGAAACCAAGTGTGACTAAGTGAAGGTTAGTAAGGTCAATTATACCAATGACAACAAAAAACGAAAAAAGCCCTAGAGAGATTTTGCAATCTCTCTTTTTTGCTGTTCGCTCTAATCATTGTTAGCAATTTATGGTTAATACTCTCTGAGGCCCTTTTTAAATCACCACAGACTTATTTAGTCCTATTTGAGCAAAAATACTTACCTGTGCATCTGTCCAGTGTCTTGCTCAGAGTAGACTGCCACAGTTCGAATCCCCAGTTCAGTGCATGCTCTGAACACACGGATAGCTATCTCACCTGAAATACAAAAGGAAGGTGGGATGCATGGTGAAGGAGATTTTATTTTAGAGGTTTCTCCTCACTTCACTTTTACTCACTTAATTCTTTAAATATGTCAGATTAAGTGTGTAAAGGGGGGGTTGTAATTCTCACATCATCTTTCATAAGCACACATCTCATAATTCTATCAATGACCTGTAGCACTGGCCCTGTTTTCAGAGTAATGCCTCCACTGAAGGTATAAAATAAAACTGCCACATATTGTGTGAAAACAAGACAAATACATCTAGTGCATGCCAAAATATCAAACAGCCATTGCTACAAGTTCACTTTTTTCTAAAGTTAGAGAACATGCAGCATATAATCTCTGCTTAAGACAAGCAAAACATTGCCTGCCTTTTATCTCTGCTGTCACAAGAGCCAAATACTTGTTTTTAAAGCAGCACAGTTGGTGGGAATGAAAAAAAGTTTAGTCACCGAAAGAGTAAGATGTATTGCCCTTGCTTGAAGGGTAGGACACCACTCACATCTTAAATGCATTTTTAAAAAAAGAAAAAGATGACAACAGTGCAACAGTAGGAATATAGCAATGAAAAGTTAAAATGTGACTTATTTAAGATTGGAAACTCAAAAATAAATAAGTGAAAAGAAAAACAGGACAAAAAGAGAAAAGGGACACAGAACTGAGGACCTATATGGAGATTTAAAAAAAAAAATGGTTTGGTGAGTTGAAGAAAGTGAAAAATAAGTGGAGAGAAAATTGATGGAAGTGGAGGGGGCAAGGAAGGAAATGAGGTAGGGAATTAAAAGAGAAGAAAAGAAAGGAGCAAAGTCATGTGGGCAAAAAGAAAGACAGCAAGTGGCAGAGGAAAATCAAATCAGACATGCTGAAAAAGATGGGGAGAGGGAGAGTTTAAAGTTAAGACAGGAGAGGAAGAGCAAAGAGGAAAAGAAAGGAGAAGAGAGTATGAGTGAAAGAGAAGAGAGCCATGGCAGAGAGATGTGCTTGGTGAAGTGGAATCTAAGCTGATATGATGGTCCACTGTCTTTATCTCCCTCTCTCACACACTACGGTGACCTGCGGTGTGATGAATTTGAACCAATGTGCTGTTGATATCGTGTCACACTGATGTGAAGGAGAAACACTGACGGAAAGCCCTGATGTGAGTGAGTATGTGCGAGTATAAGGAAGAGAGTAGGATCTATCCTAATCAAATTGATGGATCAAAGCAGGTAAACAGACTTTATGGAAAGACATCAATG
Organism: Channa argus; assembly: GCF_033026475.1. Lineage (NCBI taxonomy): Eukaryota > Metazoa > Chordata > Actinopteri > Anabantiformes > Channidae > Channa > Channa argus. The sequence continues at coordinate 20,795,609 of NC_090208.1, forward strand.
CATGCATACATATATACTATGCAAATGCATTATGTGCAGCAGGAGGCCTGTAGAGAGCCACACACCTAAATCAAACATGTAAATGGGCCCACAGGAAGGAATGAAGAGAGAATATATAAAATAAAAGCAATTAAAATGAAATGCATGAACACATTTAGTTGTCACGTAAATCCTGTGCGTCAAAGTCACTAATTGCACACAGACAGCCTCTCTGGACAGCGTTAGCATTAGCAGGAGGGGGTCCTGTGATTAAAGTATTACCAGAGCATGTCAGTGATGTTTACACTGTGGGTAATAACCACACCGGTGACTGCTTAGTGTTCAGAAAACTTTGGACTTCTCTATAATTATATGTCCATTTCACATCCTACTAATGATGATTTCTACCTACTTATAAAGCAATGAATGCATAAATATTTTTGCCTAAGAAACTCACTGCTTTTGGGTTAAAGCAAACAAAGCCCGGTAGTGCAGCCACCCACATAAAATGTGTGCTTAAATATTACTATGTGTCATGGCAAACTAAATGTTGGCCATTAAAAATTAAAGCATTCCCTTGCCTTAGGTTTTTACATTTGTAAATGGTGACCCATCTTATAAATAGAACAGTATTAAATTGTATGTAATGTATTGGTACTATTTTAATTGCTTGCCTACTTCAATGGTGAATTTGTAGGTTTAGGCTTTAGAGTTGTGGGGAGGGGGGGGTCGGTCCTTACCTCTGTTTGCCACCATGACTTTCTTGATTGACCGGCACTCGCTTTTTGGGGCAGAGTGGGCAAAGCGAGAGAAATGGCATGCCCTCCTTACAGCCAACAGGCCTAGGCCACCACGGACTACAGTGTACCTAAACATCCTGTGAGTGAGAGAGCAAGAGATTACGTAACACACACACACAGACAAACCATCCCTATTTATAAATGTAACCAACTAGCAATATATGGAGGAGGCAAGAGGCAAAAGACATGCTGTACTCACTAGACATCTAGGAAGTGGTCACTCCCACAAAAAAAAAAAAAGTCAATATAAGCTTATAATCTATCACATTCTCTGCCTTTAGTCCTACAGAACCAAATACATTCAAATACTTATGTTTGCCAAAGAACTAACTAGTGTAATATGTAACCCACTATAGCTGCAAGTGTAGAAAAAAAAACTCACACACATTAAAAGCTCCAATTCCAACTTTCTTAGCAAAGTTTCTCAGTAGATAACAGATGCTTTAAGGAAAGTAAGACAAGTGTAATGCTTAATAATAATTAAAAAAAAGTCCAACATCAGAGACTATAGGAATTACTAGTAGGACATAAAAAAGTAACCAATTCATTAACAACAAACGGTTCGACTATAACAAACACTTGACTTCGATAATAAAAAGTTATGGTCAACCTTTTTTTAAGAAGCACAAAAGCTAGTCAGTAGCCAGTCAGCTGCAGGAGTGCCTTATTAAAGAACATGGCTTGTAACTGGTGTTTGTGTGGTCTCCTTCTCCTTACCTATAGCTCTTTTTCTTGCCCACCTATTCTAGAAATATAATACAAACTATGACAAAAGCCTTTAATCCCATTAATATTGTTACAACACAAATTTGTTAATATACCAATTTTGCCCACAAAGACAGCAACTAGACCAAGTCAGTTGGTGAGTTTCACTGCAGATGAAATAAAGTGCAACTTCACCAATTTTATATTTACACTGTAAAATAAAGCCATGGGGAGCAAGTTGAACATTGGCAAAGTTGCATTTTAATAATACTGAATATGAAAATACTCCAGTCCCAAATTAATTTTTAGTTGACATGACACTGCCCTCAGATAACAACCATCCAATTATCACATGAAAAAAATAATTCCGATAACTCCAGTTACACAACACATGCACTTAGTTAAAAAGTAGTAGTTAAACAGTAGTCTAAACTACCCCAAGTACTGAATATAAAACATACAAACTTGATGTTGCCATACAAGCACTTTGAGTACCACATGGCACAAGTAAATACATGAATACAAATACTATTATTTATGCATGAGAGTATGTGTCAAAAAAGTTCAAAACCCATCTCCTCAAGCAGATGTTAAGTGCTCCATTCACTCTTGGAAAAATGGAAGCCATAATGACGAGTGCTGTTTGATAGTGAACCAGTGACCTAGTGGAAACTTCTTCTAGTCTCACTACAATGGTATTTAAGCAACAGACCTTTGGTGCCACACTGTGGCCAAAAAACAGCAGTGCAGTAAATAGAGACCCCATTAAAAAGGTGTGCTGCTATTTGTGAATTCCTAAATATGCAAATTGTGAACAAAAAAATAAAATACAGTAATGTCATATTTAAATTTATTTGATTTATTGTAAATTTCAGGATTTAAACTGCACATAACTGTAGAAGGCTAGTATTAAAATCATTTATACAATAAGCTGGTAAACTAAGTGCTTAAACTTTTAGTAAACTTTTCACTATTACATTGGCTTAGGATAAGAAAAAAAAAAAAAACACTTACACTTTACTTTGTTTAGAGCCATGTCTAATTCAACAATAAAGTTTCACTTTGTTGTTAATTGCCACATCATGTATGTATACAAATAAAGATAATGACCATCAGTGTTGGTTAGGTCTAGTAACAGACATAGTATTTACAAAACTTTATTGCAAGAAGAGAATATACAGTATTTATGCATAAAAATGTGTACAATTGAGCTAAAATACAAAGCCGCCTGGACTGATGGAATGAAGCAAATACAGTAAAAAGATGTTTTCTTTGCAAGCAAAAAAAATTACCATAAAGAATGACTTTAATTATGCAATAATTAGCATTGTAATTTACCAAATGACTGAAGAAATAAGAAACCTAGTGTAAATCATTTTTTTTCCATTTTTGTTATTTTATTTGTATTGCATTTTATTTTATTTCTATTTTTCCTTTCTATTTTAATTTACTGTATGAAATTTACTGTGGACGGCAAAGTAAGAATTTCATTGTGAAGGGAAATATGCTTTCTGTTTGTGCATATGACAATAAACACTTTGAATGTTGAATCTTGAACAAGTGAAATAATGGTTATAGACCATCAATGAATACCTTCAGATTGCCTGAACACTTATATTAATGTTGTGGCTGATCGGTGCACTGTGTCTTTCAAGCATTTTCAGGGCAAATTTGTTGCCACTATGCTGTGTACAGTACAGTTATCATGGTTACATGCATTTTTCCTCAGTCTAACGTATGATGTACATCTTTAAATCCATATATAGCCTTAAGCAGTCAATAAGAAGTTCTGAAACCATCTGAACTAACCTAAACAGGAGTGCAGTTTCAAGGGAAAACCCTCCACATATGTATAAAATCAGAGCAGATTACATTAGAGTTAGCAATGTATTCTGCTCTACTTCAATGGCCAATAGAGATCAATAGCACGTCATAGTAAACTAATAAAATTTTAATATACACATTACGAACAATACATAGTAAATACTAAATAGTTCAGGTATTGCATACAATTTAGCGTAATAAAGTGCAGTCGTTGAGGACAAAGTAACAATTTAAAAAACAAAAAAACAAAACCCAATTTCCATTTCTGCAAAAGAGACTGAACAATATTAATAGCAGACTGTAAGGACTAAGGCCCAGGCAAGTGAAAAAAAAAGCAGCAATAAAGCACTGTCATCAGCATAAAAATGATTTGAGGCAAAAAGGTCAGCAGCTTTCAGCCTGTCCCTTTAGAGGTCGACTGAGCAGAACATGTTCTGCATGTTGACCTTTCAGAGGCTCCTCACGCTCTCCTCAACCTGAGGCAGCAGCATACAGCTGGGCAGGGCCACATGGTGGTGGCGTGGGATTCGGACCCGCAGCCTTCTTTATCCTGACCAGATGCTCTACCCATTGAGCATTTTGAGCCAGGCAAAAAAAAAAAACTCTTCATGTTGATCTCATTTACTCATCTGCAAGATGTGTGCACATTTTGTTAAAGACCTCAGAAACCTGTCTACGGCGAACAAACACGCCTTACCTTCTGGCCACAAGTAGCAGCAGTTGTCAATAAGACACTATAACCTACAGGGGTCTAACAAGACTTGTAAGACCCTTGATGTCAAGTGGAATTCATACTTTGACCTTAATGCAACATCAGATGGCAAATATGTTAACATCTACAACTACTAACATCTTCATTTAGTGTCCAACTCTAACCCTGATGTTTTAGTACCAAAGCCTAACCAAACTGCTGTACTTTGACATCTTTATCCCTTGTATTTGAGTGTTCAGATCAAAAAGTGTGAAACTGGTGCCATTTTGGCTAAATTGTGATAATGCAATTTTGTAGTGTGGTGTAAAGTTGAGACTGCTGAGATAAAAACTGCTTCCAAATTGACCTATCTTGACACTGAATCATCTCTTGTCTAAACTCCGTGATTAGGGCATCTCTGCATCAGCTCTAGCCTGGCTTTGGTCTCGTCTTCCCAGCTTGTCCCCTTTAAGTTGGTCATAAACCTGGGGGTCATCATCAACGACCAATTGAGCTTTAAGGACCACATGTCCTCAGTCTATTGTGAATAAAACATGGGTGTGTATACCCATGTTTTATTCACAATAGACTAGGAGATAGACATGCATATCTGACAGCAAAACCAAATCGTGTGAAATACGCATTTCCACATACACCAGAATCAATAGTGTGTAAGTGAAAGGTTACAGGATACCATGATCATCATGTGACTTTATCAGCTTACAACAGAGGATTTCTTGTTCATACATTAACTTAAAGATCAAAGTCCTGTTTTGACACACACAGTGATAATGTGACATACAAACACACATAACTAGCTACTTTGCCTCACTTGGCGGATGGGACAAATACTCCATCTGCCAGCATTTGTGCAACAACAGGGATTGTACGTATAATCTTCCCCAGCATACGGCTAATCATTCAAAACTGGCATTTTTGTATACAACTACTCATGGCCACCTCATTCATTTCATATAGAATTTTCACCTGACAATTTCAACCCAAACACTGAGAAATTATAACCTTGTAAATGTAAAATTCATGGCAGACCCACTAGATTAAATAAATTTCACAGGTGGCCATAATGCTATGCCTGATTGGTGTATGTAGTCACTCTTCAGTGAGTTAGGACATGCAGGAATCCCAACATATTTCCGCTACTGTTATTTCTGCTCAAGAGGCTGAAACACAAGTTTACTTGCACCACCATGGATAAACTTTAACCCCACGACTCAAGTGGTATTATCAGGGATCAGCATGGGAAAGATTTAATGCCACCATTATTGGCAGGTGTAAGAACCTACAGTGCACTGAAGTTTAGGGGGGCTGCATAGTGGCAGAATTGTCAAAGTATCGGTGCCAAATGGTTTAAATGTTGCGGCTGATAGTTTTCATATTGCATCCAGGTAGACTCAGCAGCATAACTGCTATGTGTACAAGAACTGGATGTAAAGTCAAACTAAAACAGTTCCTGAAAATGCTTTGTCATGACACATAGAAGGGGTAACAACAAAGAATGGGGGGGGGGGGGAATTATTTATTCAGCCACACTTTCTTCCTTCCTTTATCCTTTCACTTCAGCAGTCTCCAATGTTCAATCTGTTTCTCACTTGTTTGGCAGATTCTTCTTTTCCTTTGAGCTGTTCCCTTTCAGGGGTCACCACAGCGAATCATGAGCCTCCATCTAACCCTGTCTTCTGCATCCTCTTCTCTCACACCAACTAACTTCATGTTCTCCCTCACTACATCCATAAATCTCCTCTTTGGTCTTCCTCTAGACCTCCTGCCTGGCAGCTCCAACCTCAGCATCCTTCTACCGATATATTCACAATTTACCCGTTTGGCAGATTGGACAACTATTTAAACTCAGATTAAAGAGACCAGGGTTGTTAAAGAATAGAAATATATATTTTTGGATGCTTTTATTAAAGATTTCCTCCTTAAGACACTTCAACTGTAAATAAGAAAAGTCCTTCTGTTAAAGCTTAAGTTTCAAAATGACAATGCAATAACAGGATGAGAAAAGACGCCCAAAAGACTAAAACAAAACCTTGTGACTTTACTAAAAAGTGGGGAGTGCTAATATAAAGATTACAATACTGAGATTGAAAACGGAACATGGGTTTAAATTCTCAAACTCCTAACCTGTCCAAAAAAATAAAGAAACATTTTTCAAGATTTACATGGTGCTTATGTACCTTTGAGCATAAAAACAACAAAAGGTAAAACTTGCTAAATTAGAACAGTACAAAGTACAGCTTGTAGTACATTGACACGATTGGCCGAGCCAAATGAAACATGAATTTTGCTAAACTTTGCAGAAACTAAATTTCAGAACTATAACAAACTTATTTTGACATTCTCTAAACAAAAATGACCACTAAATGTTCTGATTCAATGACATTTTGTAATTAAACGGTCCTGTTTGGGGGGGGGGGCTGCACTTTGTGCTCACATCTGGATAACACATACGCAAGAACGGTGTTTGTTGACTTCAGCTCAGCAATCAACACAGTTATACCCTCCCTTTACAACTGATACTGGATTTTCTGACCAGCAGAACTCAGCATGTCAAGTCAGGCTCTACCACCATCAACCTCAACACTGGTGCACCACAGCGCTGTGTGCTCAGCCCGTTCATATACTCCCTCTTCACCCATGACTGCAGACCTGTGCATGGCTCCAACTCAAAGTTTGCAGACTACACTACAGCGATTGGCCTCAAAGACAACGATAAGATGGTGTGCGGACAATTACCTGCTCCTTAACTCCACCAAGAGCAGATCGTGGACTTCAGTAGGGAGAATGGAGGCACGCATGACCAAAACCCAATCAACGGGATGGCTGTTGAATGCGTCGCAAGCTTCAAGTTCCTGGGAACCCACATTTCAGAGTACCTGTCCTGGACCACCAACACGTCCAACCTGGTCAATAAGGCTCACTAGTGACTTTTTTCAACCATCCTGGTGAACTTCTACCACTGTGCAATAGAGAGCATCCTCACCAGCAGTATCACAGTCTGGCATGGGAGCTAAGCGCTAGGCACTGCAGAGCGTGGTGAAAAAATGTCCAACGAATCACAAGGACTCCACTTCCACCTACTGAGGACATTCAGAGGAAACTGCCTGTGCCGAGCTTGCAGTATTCTCAAAGACTCTTCTCTCCCTCCCCATTGACTTTTTAACCCCTTGGTCTCTAGGAGGCTTTCAGGAGCCTCTGGACTAAAGCCACCAGACTCAAACAGCTTCTTTCCCACAGCTGTTACATTACTGAACTCTGCCCCCCGCTGACCCCACTCACCTACACACTCCTTGTCTCCTGCACATGCAAACATAGAACTGTATCCATCACACACACACTGGTCCAAGTACTCATTCATGTACTGAATATAATGCATTAGCTTATACACTACACTGTCAACTGTTTATTCATTATTCTTAATGACCATGGCACTAATGGTACAATTTACACATACCGACTTGTAAATAGGTGTTTATAGTTTATCCTGTGACTCTAATAACACACATTCATTTGTACATCATGTCAGCAGTACTTCCATCTGTATATTTGTCCATAGTACTTCCACATGTATGTATTATGTCCATAATAGCGCCCATCTTGTACATACTTTAGACACTGTATATGTTGCATTTCTGGTTAGATACTGAACTGCATATTGAATCTAATCTTATTTTATATAAACTTTATCAACAGGTCAGTGCTGAAGGAGCAATGCAATTCACAGCACTGCATAGTGATTCTAAGTGTTTCTAAATGTATTTTTCTCTTGTTAGTAGAAAAAATGATAGTGGTGATGTTTCTATTATGTGGTAAATGCTGTTTTTCCTGCAAAAGTAAAGTTGCAGGTATATTGTAAATGTGGGATAACCCAAACTAGACATGCACATGCAATAAATTTGATGCATGCAGTTTAGAAGTGCAGACCTACAGTTTAAACCACTTACAGTAGGTTAGGTGCTATACCACATTTGATGTGAAATACAGTTCTCCCTCTTTCTGCGCTCGACAATTTAATGCTAAATAAATAGCATTAATCTGATTTAGAAACTTTCAGGGAATAGTTATAATTTGCTTAATTACAAAGTATTACTTTATTATAATGTCTGAACACCTGAAGGATCATTTTAAGTAACTGAAGTCTCTACAAAAACCTCTTTACACAAACTAAGGCACATGCAAAAAATGTATTCTACCTATAAATGGGGTCACTGCACACTAAACATTATATATCAGGCACTATAAATTAGGTCAAAAATTTAAAATATTTCAGGACGATGCAATATCTTATGTCCATGGGGTCTAAGCCAAGCACCACCTTAAATGAAAACAACTGATCAGAAATGTGCTCTTGAAAAAAAAAAAAATTAATTATTAAACATTTTTCAAGTGATTTATACTATGCCACTGTTACACACTGCATTCACACTAAGCAGGGGGCACCTTTTACAAAGTTTGCATGTTTTAAATAAATAAAATAAATGCACACTTGACAGTAATTTTTTTCACATGACCTACAACAAAAGGCTAACTTAAGGCTACCAAGAGCCATAAGAACTTACCTCAAACTCCCTCTCAAACACACATTGCTGATATAAATGGTAAATGATCTGCACTTATATAGCGCTTTTCTACCCATTGCCACTCAAAGAGCTTTACACTGCTTCTTATTCACCCATTCGCACATACTCATACACCGATGGGGAAACTGCTATGCAGTTGGCCGACACTCACCGGGAGCAACTAAGTTGGGGTTCATTGTCTTGCTCAAGGACACTGACATTTGACCAGAGGAGCCTGGGATTGAACCATCAACTGCAAGATTGGTTGACAACCGCTCAATCTTCCTGCACCAGTCTCCCTCAATTACATATAATAGATCATGTTATTTATGTTATTGGTATTCATGTATGTAGATGAAATGCATGTCTTGCATGCAATGGAATTTGCACTGCACAAATTCAACAATGCAGCATAAACAATTGTCAGCAGATTAAGTACCAGGTACAAAAGTCTGATCTCTCTTAACTCGCAAGAATAAAGTTACTTAACAGGATGATTTTATTTAATTTTACGGCTTTGTGGCATTCGGTTTAGCTGCCCTGTCTGTCTCACTGCTACTTCTGAATATAAAACTCAAACAGTCTCCATGAAAACCTGAAGGCCCGAACAATTTTATTTCATTGAGTATTCTAGAAAGAACAGCATAAAAATACAAATGTCTTCTTGAAATATGTTGATTATTAGTTAATTTGGCATTTTTGGCAATGAGTAATATTATTAAGCTCACTACAGTCACCAACAGAGTTTACACACAAATCCCAGGCCACTGCGCATTTTCTGGCTGGAAGTGTGTTATCACATCCCTGCTAGTGGATATACCACAAGCTCTTCTTGTGAAAATTGCAGTCTTTCACTTGATCACTGCACAGCTGTCCCATCCCAGAGCCTTCCTGAACTCTGGGATTGGACAGCTGTTCTGTATGTTTGAAGCAGAGTAAAGGTTGCTTTGAGTATAAATAAACTAAAGTGATTTCAAAGGCTCAAAGGTGAAAGAGCAGTGAACTAACTTCTGCAAACACAGATAATCAGTGACAAAAATCAGGCCATTACAGGCACACATAGAGTTAAAGGCTCTATTTGATGTGCAGCCTACACAAACCCAGGCATGTTATGCAATTTACAAGTTTCAGCATGTAAGCACACTTTTAATTCTTACCTATTCTTAAATTTTATGTAGCCCCCCCTTGTACAATGCGTCACCTCGCCTGAGAGTAATTCTTAACCCAAGTAAATAAGTTTCCAAGTGCACGTTTCAGCTAAGAGTTAGCCGTGACGGAGTGTAGCTAGCAAAGTCAATAAGCCAGTATTCACTTTAACAAGTTTTTAATAAACACATTCCAGTCCATTTGCCAGTTGTCTGTGGCAGTGGTGCAGCTATGACTGTGGGACACATGGCCGCAACATCTGTCACCACGCTGACAGCAGGACACATGCAAGTAGCCACATGTAGCCATTTAGACACGAAGGACTATATTATAGCTCAAATATAAACTCTGTGACAAGCATAAGCACAAAACTCATTCATACTCGTACATACACACACAGACACGTTAGCCATCGGTACTCACATGCAGGTGCCGTGTGGGTGTCCTGTGAATGAATCCGCTGTCAAATAACCGGACGCCGAGTGTAAACAGTCGACTTACTACTTACTGGATGTTTTTGTGTGTGCGTTTGCTTCTTTTCTTGCTAACCTCAAACACTAAGTCGCTGACACGCTGCTGCTCGGTAAGGAAGAATGAGATGAGGGAGTTATATATACACACACGCACTTATGCGCATACACACACAAGTACACACAAACACACGGAGTGACTTCGGGACGGCCGAGGGGGCGCTCAAAGCGTCGACACACACGCTGTCAACAGGAACGCGCTCTCCTCCTCAGACCCTCATGTAGTGAGCGGTGCTATGACTCTGAAGCTAGTTGCTAACTTAGCTAGCAGCTGACACAGTACGTGTGGCGGATATAGAAGAAGTCTACTGCGCCTAGCTCCTACTCCCTCTTAATATCTCTCGCTCTCTCTCTCGCCTTCATCCCTCTCTTTGAGATGACGCAACCAGACACGCCCCTCAACCACGTCCAGCCAATCACAGAAGAGGATATGACAGCACGCGGCACCCTTTAAAGAACTCGAGACCAAAAAGCAGGAAGAACCAGAGCTGTGAAGGTAAACAGCACAGGTGTAACTATTTAAGCAAAATGTGCACTGACTTTCGTTGATTTGGCAGCTTAGAGTGCGTCGACATCAATCTTATTCAATGACACGTCATCCCTATGGTACTCTGTGATCATTTTATGGCTCGTTTGTTTTTTGCTGTCTATATAAATAATAGAATAAAAAAATACAACGGATAAAACCACCAACAGTACACACTTTATTTTTAAAAAAACATAATCATTTTAATTAAAGTCTGTTACACACACACATTCTTACCTGATTTTACCTCTTTGAAATGTCATGTTTTTAGACACATGCTTAAGACATTTTATGCACGTTTACCACTGTGAGCCATCTTGGACAAAGCATGTTAGCTTTAGGTCCAAATGGCTCCAGACAATAAAATATCTATTATGACAAAATGTCTCTCAAATAATTTTTAAAACTACAATAGAGGAGAGACACTCCCCCAACATTTTGGGTTGGGGGGACTCTGGAGGAAAATCAAAAGTAAGACAAAAGCTGCTATTATCAGTATTTTATAATATACATATTTTTATATTAACAATAGTTACCCCATGGATGTTTATAGATAAAACAAAAACCTCCTAAAGCCCCTGCAGACTAACCATCCAGTACCAAATGGCAGAAACTGTTGAACAGTGAACCTATATAGTGGACGATTTAACGTTAGCAGCTAAAGAGCCAGATAACTTTTTCTCACCAAAAGTGAGAAAACAAGAGTAAATATTGGACTTAAATTTGTCAGTTGACCAGAAACTGGAATCCAGACAAATAGTAATGTTGTTCCATGTTTGCTGGGCAGCTCACTGTTAAGTAACTCTGACAATATGTCAACAATGGCCCAACAGCCTCAGCTGGTCGCAGGTGACCAAAAACCTTCTGTTGCTGCAGTTGTCATGGAGTTGACTTACACTTCTGCAGCTCTAATTCAGCGTTACCTATTATTTTTTAAAGAAATGTAGTTCCCAGGGAAAACACAGAGGGTAAATACTGAAGAAACCTGGCAGGAAATTGTTTTGGTAATCCACAACTACTTAAAGTAGAGCTACAAACTGGTTTGTCTTGCTTTTACCTTAGTATCAAATTTCATTTTGATATTAATAACAATAGTACATGGTATTACATTATTCTTACTCTTTAAGAACTTTCCTAGAAAAGGGTATTGAATCACATATGGTACCTGTAAAGGTGGTGTGTGCTGTAAATATTCCCATATAATCTGTACTTTCTTTAGTTATGGCATTTATATGAGTTGGACGTAGCCTATAGGTGATATTTTTAAGTGATTTCTTTTTGATTGTTTTTATGAAATTCATTCTTTTTTTATTTTGAGCTGTCAGTCTTATTCTTAAATGAAAAATTTTTTTCACTGAGATTTATGCCAGAGCATGTTAAACTAAAGGAAAAATAACTAACCTTAAACTACAGAGGTAAAAGGAGTCGGAGAAAAGTGAGTACTGTTGGTCTTCTAAATAGAGCAGAGGGAATGAAAAGAAAATCTCTCTTAGCAAACCACTGAAAGGGATAGGCTTTGATTACAGGTTCCTGAAATGGTTCTTTGTAGTCTTGCTTTTTAAAGTGGACAATAGATTACCATGCATAAGAGTAAAGAAAGAAAAAATAGAAATAAGGACATTGCATTGAAACAATTCATTACCACCTTATCCTTTAGCTGAACCAGTCATCAGTAGGTGACTATCACTGCATCTTTCCCTAATTTTAGGAGGGAAAACACTATGAAATCTGATTTGTATATATATGTGAAATATCAGTGATAATCAACATTTAGGACAAATAGAAATGTCTGTTTCTCCTAAGGTGGATATCAAAACATTAAGACTTATGTTTAATTTCTCAAAGGTTTGTCACTATTTTGTAAAATCATGTGCAGCCCTCTACGTTTCCATGGAATGATGTAAGGACCGAAGTTCACTAACACACGGAGACGCAATCACACACAGGCTCCCGATACACATACGTGATTGTTTCTTAACTTATGTTTGTTGTGTTATCGGTTTAAGATAACAGACACTGTGTCAATGACATTCCTCAGAGGACGCACTGAAACTCAAGCAGATTTATGACTGGGACAAAGCTAATTGTATCATTTAAAATTATTTAACCCTTTAATCAGGTTGTGATCAATACCATGCTTTTGGAGTTCCCTAACACCTCATTAAAAAGCAGAGACAGTACTCTCCAACCTGCCAAATGGGCCACAGCTTGCCAAAGTGTTACATCACCAGCAGTGGTGTACATGTAGCTAGGCCACACTGGACCTAACTAAAAGAATTTTCACAGGGCCCCTTTTATGCATTACTGTCTGTATATTAATTCTCTTGGCATGTTGTGTAAGGGTCAGCAACTGGGAATCAGTTGGAATAGTTTCATCATTCAAGTGGCCTTTCACCCTACAGTGCCCAGTAACACAATGTACACATTTGACACTGATTTCTAGTTTGTTAATTTAGTTTTGTTACATGTTTCTGATTTAAACCTTCTTCTATCTTGACCAATTTAAATAAATTCAAGTTAAATAAAACATTCATGTCTGACCTGGTTTTAAGGTGATACACTATAACTGGGTGTAGCTACTAATATTAATAATAGCTACTAATATTCTAATAGCTACTAATATACAAATTCTCCTCCAAACTATTTAACATGCCAGCTGCAAAGGGTAAATAAAACTTTAAATATTCCAGTTTTTCCATAATAATGTAATGTCAACTATTACATAACAGACTGCGTCAATGACAGCAGTTTGACTTAGAGTGCATTATCTCACATTTTTAAAAAAAAGCATTTGGATTTAAGCCTCTGTTCTCATATGTGCACAAGTCAATGTTGACAAATTTCTTCTTAGGAGGCAAGGGCGAGGAGAAAATATAGTTTTTACTATAAATGTTTAAAAACACTGTGAATGCATTTGTCAGGTGTCACAGTTATGTTAAGTCACTTGCAATGCTTTATCCCCATTTCATCAAGTTTAGAAGACTTTAGAGGACATTCCTGCTGTTGTGCATACTGCCTTTGTAGTAAAAAAACATAGTTTCCAGTTTAAAATCATTAGAAGAAAGAAAGGCATTTTTCCTATGCTGATTAGGAAAATGCTGAATAGAAAATTTCCCATGCTGAATAGGCCATGTTACAACCATGTTACAAAAGTAAAATGAAAATGTGTTTTTGTTTACTCTAGCCAGTAAATGAAAAAAGTGAGAAAAAGTACGGATGAGTTGTGGAGGGGGCATGAGCTCAGTGAACCCGGTAAGGAGTTGTTCACCAAGAACAGGTGAATGGTCACTGCTCAGTAACTTCTCTGTTTATTCTCTATCCATTCCCCCTTCTCTGTCTGCTCATTGGTCTGGTCTCCCTCTCCCCCTTTATGCACGTGATTGTGCTCTCAATCTCTCTGAAAAAGGCCAACATTCAGGGTTGCTGTAGGCTTCCAGCACTCCTCTTATTTCTCTGTAGTAAGAAGAATTGGATTTTAGGTTAATCAGTTTTGTAGTAAGAGCCCAAAGTCTCCGCTCCTGCATGCAAGGGTTAATAGTTCTGTTGTTGTTTGTATAGGAAAAACTGAGCACAGGAGCCAGTAAAGAGGACCAATCTGACACTGGTAGAAAACATGTATTACTTCATACTCTATATTTAAAAAATAGGCTGACAAATGCAGCAAAGAATCAGAAATGAAAAAGCATTAAAGGCAGAAAACAGGGCAGACAGTAAGTGTTTCAGGTGATTGTGATTGTGACTGTACTGTACAGTATAGAGAGATTAACAAATAATGCTCATTTAAAACACTTATACACATAAAAATCACACAGTCAAACACAAATGGATGCAGCTACACATTTGAGGGCCTGTAGGTTTTCTGCCCTGCCTCCAGAAATGCAATTGTGCAACAAGATAGATAAATCGACAGTTTACCTGCGTAATCAATGCAAGTGAATAGTCAGTGGACAAGAGGACAGAGAAGAAAACATGCAGTTAGAATGAACATTAATTATTGGGAAATTGGGAAGAACAAAGATGCAATTTATATGTCTTGTTGTTGGTGCAGATCTTCCTTACGTGCCTGTTTATGTGTTTCATCTATGTACACCACTCCCCTGTACAAATTTGTTCTTCATGCCCCTTCACTGTCCAGGACAGTCAAAAACACACAATTACTCTAGTTAAACATCAACCAGATAATTCTGGTTTTCACTCAGACAGAAGATATCAATATTAGCCCATTAGCTACTTGGGGACTTTTTTTTGCTGGTCCTCATCACTTTAAAAGGTTGTATACAAGTTAATGTTTGAGATTATGCACAACACATTTATTTGCTTTTTCTGAAGAATAAAAACAAAAATCTTAATTTCTTAATCTTAAACATGCTAAACTGTTTATTCAATTTGAGTAAGTACAACAACTCAAGCTTTTGGGGGCAGCAGCGGATCAGTTGGTAGAGTGGGTGCCCACCGATGACGCCCCGCTCTTACCAACCACATGTCGACGTGTCCCTGGGCAACAGCCCATCCACATCCAAGCAGCACCGGTCCCAAGCCCGGTACAAATTGGGGAGGGTTGCATCAGGAAGGGCTTCTGCCTTAAAAACTGTGGGAAATCAACATGTTGACTAATGATCCTCTGTAGCGAATCTGAACTAAGGGTATAAGTTCTAAGTCCTAAAAGGACAAAAAAAAAATGTAAGCTTCTTCTTTAACTCAAAAAAGAACCAAAACAATCCAATTTTTATTCAAATGTCAAATTTATTCAAACATTTAAATATACAACTCAGTGAAAGACTTCATTTACAACTAAAAATACAAAAAAAATCTTAAATTTTAAAAAAATAAAAAAGAAATTAAAACTTATGTAGGAAAAAAGAAATAAACATGAGTTTGAATTTCAGTTTAAAATCCCACACCACAGTTGTAGTAATGCATTTGGGACAGTTTAACACTACTGCCAGTCGATTGGCTCTTTCCCCCCTAGTGCCCCAGCTATTACATGCTCTTTCCCATCTGTGCTGCAGTAGAAAGGAACAGGGTCGGGGCTGTGTCCAAATGAGCCCCATGACTGGTGGAAAGGTACAACATTATTGGACTCTCTTTGAGTTGAGACACCAGGATTGATAGTGGTGATTACGTGAGAGTTTGAAGCAGCCACGTTGTTGCTATATGTTACTGCAGCACTGGGATCTAGGACACTGGCATTCCTGGGAGGGACAGCGTTGCTATTGGTTACAGAGTTGAGGTCATTGTCTGTGTTACTGTTGTTGTTCGGTGTTCCAGCGAGGCCAGGAGGGGAAAAGCCCAGCGCTGGAGCCTGCTGGGAGAGCAGATTACTGCCAGTGGAAGTCATAAGGTTGGTGGAATGACTGAGGCCCAGACGCTGCGCGAGGAGCTGTTGCTGCAGCCGCCTCTCAGTCCAGTCCTCCTGAGGTTGGCGGTGGATCTTCATGTGAGCATTACGGGACTTGATTTTATAGAACATTCTGCAGCAAGGAAAGAAAAGACAAAAATTACTTGAAATCCACACCATCTGTTGGGTTGCCCTCAAGCTACACGGAGACACAGAGGAACAGAGTAAAGCTTCCTCTGGTATGATTGGTCCTACTCACTTGCCACACAACTTGCAGGGGAAAAAGCTGGCCAATGCGGGAACAGGAACCGCCTCGTCCAATCCAAACGCTCTTTCCACTGGCTGACAAATGGGCGTCACCTACAACAGAAGGACTACTTGTAAGTTTCAAGGCTGTGACTGACCTGCTGAGCTACATTCCGAACCAGATAACCATGTAATACGCTTAACCAATTTCACAAGACTACACAAATACTCCAAATACTTCATATTCCTCCCCATACGACCGCACTACTCTTTAGGATTTGTTTCTGTTTTTCCTGTTTCATTTATTTATCTCTTTGGCGGTTCTTACACTTTTCTGCTGCTCCAGAGCTCCTTCTCTTGCCTCCTCCTCCTTCATTTTCTTCTGCTTGTCCAGGAGCTTCTTGCTCAGATAGTAAAATTCAACACACTGGCCTGTGGTCTTTGTTCTCACCTGCAACATACATGCACAAATAATCTGAAAATGTAACGTTTTGTTCTTTTTATTTTTAAAATAATATCATCAAGATGGCACCGATACACTTTGACTTTTTGTTTTTAAGGTTGCAACATGCAGTCAGTCTGGACACAGGGTGTGGTGCACTTTTGGCAATCTCCTAGTTTTAATGAAGGAAAAAATTGTCCTTGACAGTGCACGCTCTCAAATTATAGACGCCAGACTGAAGACGTGATAACTGGCACTTTCATGTGACTCTAAAGGAAGTTAATCATATGTCTTTGTAGCTATTGATGATGAATCAGGCATCACCTATTAAAATAGAACTGTGCAATTTTCATTGCACGCATATTCACTATAGTGCACAGTGAAAATCACTGCATGTTTTAGCCCTATTTGTGCATAGGCAGATGTCATTTTTAAACAATGCCAAAGGAGCACACTTAGCAAGCAACAGTTACACGAATAAAGCACAAATTATAACAAATGCCTAAAAGATAAATACCATTTTCTGTATGAGTGAAAAGTCTTTCCCATAGGTTGCCAGAGCTGTACTAAAGAGATTCTTTTCAGCATCCGTCCAAAAATCACTACCTGGAGACAGACAGAAGTGGGAGGGGAAAGAGAATGAGAAACAATAGCATCAAATCCCAAAAAGGCACTCTGCCAGTAATGGACACACTGTTGCAAAATGTGAAAAGTTCAGTAGCAACTTGATATCAACTGCTCAAAGGAGGAGGAGACGATGTGGTATTTACCAACTGTCATCTTTAACAATACAACTTGTGTGAACCTTTGCTAATTTGCAAAGTTCATAATTATGTGCATGTGAAGGGAGTGAGCTGCTAAATCATGGATAGCATAGTTTGTGTGTGGACACATACATTGTTGACTAAATAACACGCCTTCAAACATGCAGACGAGTGGATTTGGTTATTGCTGTGGTGGTTAAAGGGTCGATAACTACAGAAGAGGGGTCCTGATACATTCCTGAGATTTTACACGTGTAAATTGTGTTAAGCTGTTTTCAGGGGGCCCCAAAATGTTTAGAAATTCACCTAGTTGACAGGCCACTACCAGGCAAACAATGTCTACTCTGTACTTTACACAGTTCTTACTTGAGTAAAAGTGCACGTAAGTGACAAAAAAATAAGAGATAGCAAGAAAGTGATAGAGCATGTGTTGAAAGGAACGTTTGAAAGGCCACTATTGTAGTGTATGTTTTGCTGACTCACACTTTGACATGCATACAACTATTCACTGTTTTAGAGAAACACTAAACTTTGTTCACTGGAGACAAACTCTGTTGATTTTACCTCCCCAGGTTCAATTTGATAGTCACACCAAAAACTAAAGGAAAACAAATGAGCCAGCAACAAGAATACATAAAATTTTGATTTAATTCACAAGCCAGACCTTGTTGTAAATGTGGATCTGCTTCAGATTTAACTTAATCGGATAAACCTTTTTAAAGCACAGTGAATTTATTTATGAGGCTAATAGATAATATGAATAATTACCTACGCTCAGGATAGAGGGTCACCTGAATATGGTGACACTTTAGCACTCATCCTATACACAGGTTAGCAAAGACTAAGAGTGAGGTCAAAGGTCGACGGTTACCAGAGTAGTGGTAGTCTCCTGTTGGTGAGGGCCGTGAGAACAATAGCATCTCCAGTGTGGCCTGCACAGAAGGGAGGGATGGAGGAGGCAGAGAACAGAGAGATGAGGCATGCAATGATTTTGCAGAAAATCAACTGGATATGAAGGAGTGAGGAGGAAAGAATGTAACAAAAAAAAAAAAAGAAAGGAAAGAAAGACAGAGTGGGTTAGTAATGATGCATGGAGGCAAGACATGATGAATGAATGATGAGAAGAATGGAATGTAAAAAAATAAAACATTATGGAGAGAAAAGACTGTAAATATTGTGAGTGGCAACCCACCATTGTGTTCCCCTGACACTGATGTAGACAGTGCAAAGCCAGCTCTGTGTTGCTGCCCCCTCCTGGTAGGCAGCTGGAACTACACATCGACAACAACTTCTCCACTGCACATGTACGCAGAGACACAGACATGCAGCAGGTTTTAGTTTGTAGCTCAAATTAAAATAAAAGAACTAAGCGTTTACATTTTCAGGTTCATCATAAATACATTGTATGTTTTGCTAATAATATCTCTAAATTACAGCCTCGTGGTCAGAAATAAATCTTTTCTAGAAAATGATTTCTGTGGTGAGTGTAGCATGAGTCCATTCTTGTTTGTAATATTGAAGATCTGAGAATCCAGCAACATTCCCATGCGTAACTACTCTGAGTTGGTCTTAGCAAGTGGTTTAGGCTTGGCTTGTACCACTGTAACTTGACACGCATTTACCTCGGCCTTGTAAGTTAGGGCTTTTATCCAGCTCTTCGCATGGTTTCCAGAGCAACTGTTCCCCGGGGGATTCCTTGTCTGGTGACCACATATTTGACCCCCTAGCAATGGGAAAACAATGAGGAAGCTCTGCCTGGAACTCATAACCCACGTTGATACATCTGGAAAGAGGAATAAGAGACAGACATGTGATACAACGCTATAAGCCAGACAGTTGCTCTACCTTTGGTTAGTGAGGAGAAATCCTGTATGAAACAGTATACAAAGAAGATTTCCTGAATCATTTTTATCTTCAAGACTGTGTCATGATATATTAGGTATATATATATATATATATATATATATATTAGGACTCACTAGTTAGTGTGTCTGACTCAGCTGGATAATTGGTAGGAAACATTTTGTGACAGTATCTACGTATTAGGAAATTGATGCTGTGATCAAAAATAAGCATATAGGATTAAAGAAAAGAAAATCATCTAAACCTTTTTTGGAACAGGATCTACAGCTACTATGAAGTAAGATTGTTTCTTTGCATATTAAACAGCTGCAGACTGTAAACTTAACATAAGTTGGAGATTGGAGAGTGTAGTTCCACAGAAATGGAAGTGAGTTTGCCAAGTTATTTTCAGAATACGAATAAAAATTGTTTGGGTGAGCAGCTACTTCAACAAATTTTGTGTTTGACAGAAAAGAGAAAATTAAATGTGTGGGGAACTGTATAAACCTGTATAAATCCTTATTTAAATGCAAATTTTAGGGTTGGTGAGGTCAAAACTGTGGTTTTTAGCAGTAAAAGCAGAAACACTTTTGGTAATGATGAAATATGAAATGAAGTCCTCTAAATAACTTAATATTTTGTTTAGGTTACTTCAGGTTTGTTTTGATAGCGGTTACATTCCTTTTGAACGGTGTCAGACAATTATTAAGCTAATGCTTAAATCTTCAAAATACACTTCCAATCACCCCTTAATCCAAGGTGCATTTGTATTATTGGTAGTTTGTATAAAATTAATCCACTACTTCTAAGTAACAGACTTCAAATAAATTAGAGCATGACTTAAGCAGGTTACTTTAATAGAGCAAAAACTAAGGAAAAGAAATCTATATTTGTATTTTGTTGTTTGTTTTTTTTACAGATTTTCAGAGAGTTACAATTCTATTAAGTCCATAGCAACCTCCAACACATCTGCTTGTTTGCCAATAACAGAGCTTAGAATAGTAAATGTTGTTATTTTTAGTTTTTGCAAATGATTTAGCAGTTCATTTGGGCTCATGTGGGCTGGTCACTGTGCATGACACACACAAAATGAAGTTATTTTTTTGTATGTATCTGATCTATCACTGTGTTCTGTCCTCCTGTTAACACCAACTGTGTATTACCACCATCATACTGTGTCTTCATTTGATTTAAATTGTTGTGTTGCTATTTTCACTTTGACCTAGTTTCCTTCACTGATGTCAAACTGTTTTTTTTTTTTATCTTAAATCTTCTGGGGTTCAGTTACTTACGGTAACACACCACACTCCTCTTCCTCTTTCCCACATGCTGTTTCTACCTCTCTGTGATGGAGGGATGAGATGGAAGAGTACAGCCCTGTTCCCCTGCGAACTGGATTGAGGAGGGGCTGAGGAGTGTAGTGACCTTTTTTCGGACCCCTGGAGGAATGAAGGACACTGGGAAATGGAGTTCCAGAGTAGGTTGGAGAAGATTGTTGCTGTAAGAGCACACAAACACACACACACACACACAAGTTTTAATATTTTATCATACTTTGTTACGGAGTGACTTAACATATTTTTGGTGCTTTGGCGGCAGATGCACAGGTTTCCAAAACAGTAAGACCTCTACAAATATAAAGACAGCTCTATGACGCTTTCAGCTCTGGTTCGGAAGCAGGAGACACAGAAAAAGCTGCCTATCACTATCTCCAACTTCTTATTCACACACTTTATCTATCCAGCATGTCTAAAAATAAAAAGCCCAAATATGACTGTGGTTTTAGAAGCAGTAATGCAGTTAGAGCTATGGTAATTTCTTGACAAACAAGCATTTACACATCCGCCCACGATGTCTGTACGGTTTCTCCAGATGTAACATGTTTTTTTCCTCGCTCCCCAGTCTCCTGGGTTGCGTTGATGGAGGAGTGAGGACACGTTTGCAAACCTGGCAACCTCACAGTGAAGAACGTAGATGTTTAGGCCAAGGAGGTCCAAAAGCAAAATGTTTACTTTTTCCTCCAACCCTACAATGACTTATAAAGCCTGCACTTACACAGTTCTGTGTTAATAGATGGATTTGGGTTTGTTAAACAAATGTGAGGTTCACTTAGTGCATCAGTCTACACCCGTGCCATGTGACTCACAATGACAATTCTTCAGCACAAGCTTTGGTATGTTCATGCTTGCATGTTGCTAACATGCACTAAACACAAAATACATCTGAGGCAGAAGGAAATTGTATTACTTTTTCAAATACTTCTAATTCATGTCCTCCCGAAAACATTTTTTTCCCCGATCCCCAGCAAGAGGAAACACACGAGCACATTTCCCTAAATAGTTTACATTGTCTCAAATTATTTTCTGTGTTGGAAAGGTACAATCACATACTGTACCTGTAACTGTGGATGGCTCGCATTGGCTGGGCCATTCTTAATTTTCTGCATCACCAAGTAAGGAGCAATATTTCCTGCTTCCTCGCAACTTTGCCCAGAAAGCTGAGATGGATGAGAAGGAAGATGGAGTGAAGGATGGTTGGATGGAGTGTTCGAGGGACAGAGGGCTCTTGGTGGGTGCAGGGATGAACGGTGGGATGAGGATGTGAGAAACGACGAGTCGGGCGACTGGAGGATGTCATGTGGAGCTGGATAAACAACCACAGGGAGAAAACATTTAAAAAGGGTAAACGGAGATAGTTCAGTTGTGAAACTTACTATTTGATTATTTTGTTTATGTAAAATAAGAGAAAACAAGACAGAAAAAAAGGCAAAATTAAAAATGTCACTTCTTTATGCAGACAGGAAAACGTTACACCAGACACTGAGAAACCCATATGTGAACTCACGGTACACATACACATATACTGTATGCTCGTTTTCATATGTGAATATTTCATTTTTCACATGGTGCAAAGAAGATGTCTCTCGCAAATGATATAAATGAAAATGTGAAAAGTGAAAATTTCATTTGCATGAGGGAAATGGGAAATTTCTCAAGTTCACCTACGAAAACCCACATGTCCCGTAAATTTACATGTGGGTATTAACCTGTGGTTTGGTTTTTGTAACGGGGGGAAAGAGAACATTCATTTAAAGTGTTTCATGTTTAAGTACGCTATTTCCATTTTTAGCAAACACTGAATAAAGGTTTATCAACCTTAGAAACGTATTTTTATAAGACATTATACTTTACCTATTATGTTGCCATAGTCACCACTGTGCAAAGATCTGAGGTGTCCCTCCTTGCTGCTGTGGTCGCCTGACGACGATGGAAAGTAATGTGACAGCATTGGAAACTTCCAGATCGTGCCAGAGTTGTGGACGGACGGGAGAGTTGGAATGTGGGAAGTGAAGAACTGCAGTGTAGCAAGTGAATCTCCCGCCTGAGAAACGGACTGTCCAGCTCCTCCAAACGCACTGGGGGAGTCCATTTTGGAGGGTGAGTGGGAGGGAGGAGGGAGAGGTGTGGGGGGAGGACTGAGAACTGAAGACATGAGGTGAGAGGACGTGGGAGGAGAGGGGAAAGACGGAAGAGAAGGGTGAGCAGGTGAAGACGAGGATGAGGGAGGCAGGTAGGAGTCTGAATCGAAAGCACAGCTGTGCCGTGACCTAACCGATCCAGGGCTTTCTCCTCTCCCGCCTCCAAAGTCCCACGCCTGTCCAGAGGAATCTCCACTGGGAATCATTGGAAATCTTCTCTTACGCTGGGAGAGAAATGCCTCAGAGAAGGAGTCCAGTTTTTGAGTGTATGCGCTGCTGCTGATTCCGACAGGTGACCTCTGTGGGAGGCACCCTGAGGTCAGAGTGATGCTGTCTCCTGCCCCTCTCCACCTCCCTTCTCCCGTTGGAATCGAGGGAGAGACGCTGAGCCAAGGTCCCTCAACATCTGCAGAAAGAAGCTGATCCTCACCTGAGCCGCAGCTGGATCCATAATCTTCTTCTCGTCCTAAATAATTCTCACTCACTCTGGATTCCGTCCTACAATAATCTACACTGCTGTCGCTGAAGCTTCCAGCACTTCTGTTGTAGGCAGTATTTTGTTTGGTGAAGTTACCTTCCCTGCTGTAAACGGGTTCATTTTTAGCCTCACAGCTAACCTGGGTGAAGTTATTGTAGTTTGCTCTGAGCTTACGCCTGATTCCTTCCTCATTGCCACAGTTCACAGTGTAAAAAACATCACTTGTGTTTCTGTAGCAATCACCTTTGCTATAAAAATCATCTGCAGCACTTTCACGACTCTCACCATCTTCCCAGACTTCTTCTTTTTTGCCCCCACCATACCAAGTGTCAACAAAATGGCTGCTTATCCTGTTATTTCCATCGATGATGCCTCCCAAACCTGCAGCTCCATCCAAGCTGCCCCCACTTGTATTCAGGAAGCCTCTGTCACCCCCATTACTCTCTCTCCTACCCACAGAAGAGGTGCTTGAAGATGGGAAGGAGGGGGTCGAATCTTCCCCTCTATTTGTGTACTGCTCCAGGGAGTCCAAGCAGGCAGATTGGGAGGAAGGGTATCCAGCTTCTGGGCTCTGAAGACTGGGCAAGGCGAGATGAAAGGAAGGACGGTGGCGATGTGGATGGAGGCTGGGGAAGGACTGGGTAGATGGACGTTCATCCATTTTGACTTGCTGGGTTTATGTAGAGCGTCTAGAGAGGAACAACAAAGGCAAAGTGTGAATACATTTAAATAAAGTTTGGAAGTAATTGTGTGACCTGATGCGGAATTATGGCCATTACATGCTTAACTTTGAAAGGTGTCACCAAACATGTGTTCAGCTCACAGAATTTAATATGATTTTGGTTTATACCAAAAAAAAGTGATCCACATATTCTGCCACAATAGAAGATACCTCATAACTCCATGAAAAAGCACAAAGACTGGACCAGATATGTGCACAGGTGACACAGGCCGACACAATACAATCAATGCAATAACAGCTATTAATGTTTCTTTGTATCCATGGAGTAAGTGTTTCAGCAGAATTGGAGATCAAAGCTAAATAATATGTAGGCACAGATGCTTGAGATGGTATCGCGATAAAGCCAGAAAGAATAAACATTTTTTTTAAAAGCTACTTTGACTACTGCTACATGAGTTGTTACATTGGTAAATGGCTCTTAAGTAAGTAAGTAAGTGGATCTTTAAGAAGCTCTTGAACCTGATTTGTCCCACACATAAGCCAGAAATCCCCTTACATTAAATTATTTAAGCTGCAGGCTAAAGCAATGGCGCCTTTGTAAAATTCAAATTCAAGCTCGTGTTTGCAGTTTTTAGCCACATTAAGCATTTACGCTAAAGCAGACTACCTCAGCTCATGTCACAGGGTTTTTTTCCGGCGTCCTCTGCTCTAAAAAACATATCAAAAGATCAAAATTTTGATGCGATTAATGAAACCTAGCTCGAAGCACACCTGGGCTGAAGTGATGCTGCAGGAGAAGCCGATGAACACGGATAATTTTGCTAGACAGTTGCAGAACTGCCTTAAACAAAACCACTGCATTTGCATAAGTGTGTGAAAAAACCCATGTGTTTTCACTTTACACCGTAATCGACCATATCATTTACTACAAAAAAGCTGTTTCTCGAACAGGATAGCTTGCCTTAAATTAAATTAAAGCAGACATTTTTGCTTTTTGTAGCATTAAATCCTAAAGAGTTTGTTGCTTTTTGTTTCTTTTTTTTTTGAAACCACATTCTGCTCTAAATAGGACAATGAGTGAGTCAGAAAGAGAAAGAACGAAAGAAGATGAGATGAGGACAGATACACTGTATACATTTTGAGGTTTTGTTTTTTTTTACCAGTCCTTGGCGCTTAATTTCCTTTTCACATATGTTCGTCCGCTGTTCTTGTCTTTAGTTTCTGGCTGTTCTTCTGGTTTCTTCATCATTGTTTCTGTCTTTCTTTGCTCTTTCTTCTGCTTGTCCTCCACTGTCTCGAGTGTTTGTCTAATTATTTCCCCCTACAGATTTTCAACCTCTCACACACTGCTTCCTATGACTATGTCTCTCTCTTTATCTATGCTGTACATCTTCTCAGAGCACACACACACACGCACACATACACACACACGCGCGCGTTCACACACACACACACACACACACACACTGTAACACATACCTAAAACAAAATGGACAAACACAACAACACAACCACTAAAACACCACTGTCTTCTTCACACATACACACACATACACATCCACGTAGACACACACACACACACATACACACACACACACACACACACACACACAGACACTCTGGGTTTCACACTCACACATACACACACGCACTTGCAGGTGTCAGAAGGGACCAGCGGGTAGTGATGTTGCCTCTCTGCCTTTTCGTCGTCGTGGTAACCACATCCTGAGGAAACAAACGCTGACGGATCTCCCTCCTTTCAGCTATCTTTATCTCTCTGCCCCCCACCTCCACCTCTGTTTCTCTTTCCGTCTTTTTGCCTCATCCTTATCTCTCTCTCTCTCTCTCTCTGTCTCTCTCTGCCTCTCTCTTTCTCACCAAGTGCCAAACTTTGTTTTCTTTTGCCCTTGCGTTCAACTTCTTTTTTTGTTTGCTTTTTATCTCTCTGTTACCGTAATGTTTGCGTCCTTTGCTGTCCTCTTTCATTCTACACATCTGTTCTTTTCTCATGTCCCAGTGCCTTTTTTTAGCATCCTACTAGTTAATTTTCCATTATTACTTATTAGGCTATTTATTCTTAACATACTTATGTTGTGATTAAAATACTAAAAAACTTTTTAAGGGCCATTAGTTTTACATATTAATACACATTTATTATATAAGTAGTATGTATAAAGTACCACTTTCGTTGAAGATCTGAATGTGTACCATGTGATGAAGGTGTGTGTGTGTGTCTTTCAGTATTAGGTGGGGTGTGTGCCCCTGTAAGTGTCAATGTACAGGCATAACACTACAGAACACATTGTTAGTGTGTGTGTGTGTGTGTGTGTGTGTGTGTGTCTTTATGAGAGTGTGTCTGCAGAGGCGTTAGCGTAGATGTTTACCAGCTCAAGATTCTCCGGCTGAGTCAGCTGACAGGAAGTGAGAGAGAATGAAACAGGAAGGAAGACTGCGACAAACGATGAGGTTCAGGGAACCCTCTAAACACCCTGCAGCTCCACCTACCTACCCACCCCCTTACCTACCACACACACACACACACACACACACACACACACACACACACACACACACACACAGTATACACCTTTACATACTAAACTCCTGTTTTTTTTTACCTTAGTTATGTAATAGAATCTTAACACCTGCTCAAATGTACATGCACAACTTTAAATCCAACACTGACATGTTCACAAGTTGGTGTCACACACACACACAGACACACGCACACACAAACACACACACACACACACACACACACACACACACTATATTAAATTACAATACATTTAAGTCAACACTAGCAAATATTCAGTGTCAACATCCAGCTTAACAATATAAGTCCATCGAGGAGTTTGTGAAGTTGCAATCACACCAATTAATTCAACCGATTTCTCATTAATTTTGCACAGCCTTTCAAATTTAAAACATTACAAAAACATCCATTAAAGTTTTTTTTGAAAAGCTGTTGAAAAACGGGCATTTTAGGTCGCAACAATCACAAAAAGGCTTGTGAAATTCTGGAGGGGCTGGCTGCCTCTCTATGGGGAATTTCATACAGCATTACGTTGCAAAAATACCCAATTAGAAGCCTGAAATACATATAGTTTTGGGATTTGAGCATGAAAGTTTTACATGCATATTACATGCATCACACAGTTTTCCCATTTGGGTGCTTATAAAATGCCAAACAAGTAAACAAGTACGCCAAACGAGTAAATAATAGTGTTGAATAGAGATATACAGTGAGTTCATAATGTCAAGGATCAGCATGGCCCATCGGAGTAGTCTGCAGCTACAAAGGCCTATAAAAAGTAAAATGTGATAAACTGTTTACAGACTCAATACTCAAGAAAAACTGCAAGTACTGGCTAAAGAAAATGTTCCACTACTCTTATTACATATTAAGCTTTTAAAAGTACTGGCAGATTATCTAAATCTTACTTTGAATAAAAAAGTCTCTATTGGGAAAAAAGTGATTAAGTAAAAGTGATTATTGTAATGATGGCAAAACTCGTATAGTAATTGATGAAAATCAATGTTGGTAAAGGTGGAGGCAATTTTTATAAATAATACAGACATATCCTATTTTTATATTACCACCTGATGAGTTTAATGTTTTGGCTGATCGGTGTAATTCTGTTTATATTCACTGGTATTTTACAATCACAGGTTACAACGTACACGGATTAGCCACGACATTATTAACACCTGGGGGTTTTAACGTCGTGGTGAACAGCAGTCAGCAGTCTGCAGCTACACAGCCCATTACACAACAAGCTGGGATTTACTGTTTGTTCTGACACTTGTAATCTTTCCTGGGCTTTTTTCCTATGCCGATCCGTGTCCACTGTAATATTAAACCATAAGGTGGATTTCACGTCGTGGCTCACTGGTGTTAAGAATTTTACAAAAACGAATAGTCAAAGGGCCTGTCAGTGCAGTAAGTACTTTGTTAATGTACATCCCTGCATTCATTAAATGTCCAGTGGTTGAACATTGTTAAATTAAAATGTGT
This sequence comes from Channa argus, assembly GCF_033026475.1. Lineage (NCBI taxonomy): Eukaryota > Metazoa > Chordata > Actinopteri > Anabantiformes > Channidae > Channa > Channa argus. Next base: position 20,823,678 of record NC_090208.1, read on the forward strand.
TTTCACAGAGCTTTATAGATATCGTTATTACTATTACTGTAACGGAATTGTTTAGAGGTATTCTACAAATGTTGAGGCTGTTCGAGATGCTCTTTGCATTTTTTGATCAAACTGACTCAAATCAAACAACATGTGAGACACTGTAGGATGTTTGTTGTTTGTCAAAGGTGATGCTGCTGCAATTTGCGATCCGTCTGCAAACAGCGCTCTCAAATCAGTTTTGTGAAACAGGTGTGGAATTGGATGAAATTAAATTGTTTCAAAAATAGACATGTTCACTGATTAATTACAGCGCATTGATTTGCTTGTAACATGTTAGTGGACAATCAGACAAGATGTGTGTGTCTGTGTGTCTGTGTGTGCGTTTGAGAATATGTGTAGGTGATCATGTTAATGCTGAGGTCACTTGTACAGTGTGACTAAATCTCATAGCTGGAAACCTCAGCATTAACATGTATAATAGATAATAATGTGGTAACTGTCTTGCCTGTCTGAGACACTAACCTCAATATTAGCATATTGACAACTTTAAATATATTTTGCAGATACATTACATCATGTTGTTTGACATCACTTTATACAGATGCAAATGACTTCAAATTCCATGCACCTTTTTTAAACCTGAAGTCTATAGGGTCAGTGCTTCCAGTTTCTAAACACCCATAGTCAGCATTGATATAAAGCATAATATCAATGTAGGTAGCAGTAAAGAAACAAGATGACAACTGATTCCAGATTTATTTTTTCACTTACAGCCAAACAACATGCAGCTGACTGACAGTGGATTCTGCTGCTTTAACAAGATTACTCAGAAGTATACTGAAAGGTGATTAACACAGCATATTTCTGAGACTCATGCTCACCTAACATAGGGATTATTTTGTTCTCTCGGTGAATTCAAACTGTCATCTTAAAAGTTTTTATTTGTATACTTAATCCTTCATATTACAGTTTAGTCACACAGTTCCGAATAATTGGGTTTTCTTTCAAGGTATTCAATAATAAATTCCAGGAAGAAAAAAATACATCGTAAAATGAAAGATGATTATAGTTTTTTTTTTTTTTGGAATAAAAACCTTTCTAAGATAATCTTACAAATCTTAAGTCTGCAACTCAATAGAGAGTAAAGGTCAGGCTTTTTAAGTTTTCAAGCAAAAACTAAAAACATCTTGTATTAAAAAAATTTCTGAAACTATTTTCTGGTGCTTTGGGACTACGACGCTGAAATTCAGTACATTCCTTTTTCATACTTGTCATTCTAACACAGTGCCCACATTTTTTTCTGTGTCTCTTGTGAGTACGCATTTGCATGCATACATGTTTGTGTGACACACGAAACCTTGAGAAAACAGCCGAATGAAAAATGTGTGAATGAAAGGATGTGAGAGGATGGAAGGGGAGTGTGGAGGAGTACCTACGGGGGAGACGCTTTTCTAGTTTTCTCTCAAATTCATCGTAAAAACCTGCGGAGCAGAGGAGGGGGAAAGAAACAACCACTTCTTGAATTTTTTTCTCAGCCTTTTTTTCTTTTTCTGAGAGACATGTTTTAACTGTCCTTAATACCTGGAAAAAGAAGTGATGACTGGTGGGAACAGAGGAACGGAATGGACAAGTGAGAAATTAAAATGCCAAAAACCATGTAACAGTTTGCATCACAAAACACAGAATGGGCCTTTTCGACATCCGGGATATCATTATTTCAAATGGGCTCATTCGCCCGATAACCGTGTTATTAAGCGAAGGTGGCCTCCGTGTATGCTGGTGCTGGTTCATGTGTGATGACCAGCAGAAGAAAATGTAACATCGCCTAAAACTTATAACAGCGTATGTAAAACATTGAAGGCACTGAAGCGAAACTGCTACCAAAGTGCTCATTATGCAAGAAGTATGTGAGAGACATTATATTTCCCAAAAGGCAGATCGTACCTTTATTGTAGTTTTATACATTTGAAACTAAAAGGCAAACTAGATTCAATAAATCTATACTTTTACTCCAAAAACAGTATATTCCTATCCCCAAATTTTGGAATAACTGTCATAACGTGTTTAATAGAAAACATTCCGTCTAAAACACAGTTAGACTGTAGTAATGTTCTATGAAATAACAGAGAAATTCTTTTTTATATGGAACAAGCAGTTAACAGTTCTGGTACTGAGCCTCCAGGCAAACCTGTTTGATGAGCAGAAAACTAAGAAATAATTATAAAGGATATGTGTTTTGAGTTTTTTTGTTTTTTTTTTTTGTTTTTGATGCATTTAGTGCTCGATCTGCGCTCTGTGATAAATACAAGAAAGAAATGGCTAAAAAGGGTTTTGCACCCAGAAAAATCACAGGCCACAAAATGTTCAGAGACTCTGCCGTGTGCACATACTTGTTTCGTTTAGATTAGCTCTGTCAGTTCGTGCAACTTTTTAGAGTTCATTTGGGAATGTGCCAAAACTTACAGTGAAATTTCAGTAACATGCATCACATCACGCACTGCATCATTTGTTGAAACACATTACATATAGTTATCAGCAGTGGATGTTAAACTTATTGAAAATGTGTATTTACAGAGCAGAGAAGCTCTGATGCAGAAATCCTAAACACCCTGGTGTTAATTTCTTGGACAGATCTGACTGACTGAGCACTGTCCAACTAAAAGTGTTCATGCTAACCCCACAGGCCTTTAAAGTGAAGTTTTGAGAGCTAAAAATCTTAATATTAATAAAAAAGGCTTCTATAAAATATTTTTTGTCTATAATCTGTATTATAACAGTGTCAAAGTACAGCTAAACACCAGCCTCGCAATCATGTCCATCGATTTGGTTCATAATTTTATCACTCATCCTACAGAACGTCACAAAACATCTGACACTATCCTGCTCAGCACCATATGTGAATTACGACTCTTTCCATTGCTGTGTTAATGCTGTGTCATGGATTTTAGAATATCCCAACAATTGTGAGTCTAATATAATGTTAGGACTGAGAGCAAAATTTCATTTTTTCTGACTAAAATAATCCATTCAAATAAAGGTCACGGGGTCAGCCTGTGAAAACTAGTAATCAACACACTTGGAAAATATTTAAATAAAATTCAGAAAACTATTCTGTGTCTATGAGCTGTCACAGCATCCAAACTAATATAAGGTTCTGACTTGCGGCATTGCATAGTGTTTTGAAAAAAACTTTAAATAGTATAACTCTGGATTATTGTTATCAAAACAGAGACAGTATAAAATGACATTAATGAACTGCATGTTTGTGATCTTTACAGTTAAATAAATTCCCGTTACGTTATCGACCAAACACTTTACCTTTGTTGACCACCGTCGACACATCGTCATGAATGTGTTGATGTAGTAATTTAAAAACATTATGCTTTTAAACATAAACCCGCATCATACGGTCAAGAAGATCATTCGACATTTTTAATGTATTTAATTTGTAATAAAAGTAACGGAAAACATGCAGATGAACACTGTTTTATTATCTCCCTTTAGCGCTGCATAACACTGGACTGCTTGTGGATGCCAATAAAAAAATGGAGCCTTTAAAATCTACTGTGTCGCTCTTTAACCACCAGCTATTAACCTAGTTTGTTCATTTAGTTTGTTTCTAGTATGAACAAAAAACAATCAGCTCCTGAAAACGTGAACAAGCAGTGATCAGGAAGTGAGCTGTGCATTCACCTTGGATTGATATGAGCAACAGTGGTGATGGATGATGGACGTAACTCGTAACTTTTACATTCCAGGTTGACTTTGATGTTGGCATAGCTACACTAAAAAATACTACAATACAATGATAGAGATGAGACCAAAATGTCAGTATTAACAT